>NW_015094510.1:16535684-16541703 GCF_001431845.1 Calidris pugnax | reverse complement strand
GGCGTTACCCCCTCCTCGCAGTTCGGTATCATCAGCAAACTTGCGGAGGATACACTGTGTCCCCTCGTCCATTTCACTGATGAATATATTAAACAGCACGGGTCCAAGTATTGACCCCTGGGGGACTCCACTGGTTACAGGCTTCCAACTTGAACCTGCTCCATTAATAATTACCCTTTGGGTCCTGTCACACAGCCAGTTCTCAATCCACCTCACTGTCCCCTCATCCAGCCCATACTGCCTCAGTTTCCCAATGAGGATGTTATGGGAGACAGTGTCAAAAGCCTTGCTGAAGTCAAGGTAGATGACATCTGCTGCCCTCCCCTCATCCAACCAACCGGTTATGGCATCATAGAAGGCTATCAGATTGGTCATACATGATTTACCCTTGGTAAACCCGTGTTGCCCACTTCCAATAACCCCCCACTCTTCAACTTGTTTGGAGATGACATCTAGTATGAGTCTCTCCATCACCTTCCCAGGGACAGAGGTGAGACTAACTGGTCTGTAGTTCCCAGGGTCCTCCTTCTTGCCCTTTTTGAAGACTGGAGTGATGTTGGCCTTCCTCCAGTCCTCAGGCACCTCTCCTGTTCTCCACGACTTCTCAAAGATGATCGAGAGTGGTCCAGCGATAACGTCTGCCAGCTCCCTCAGCACTCGTGGGTGCAACCCATCAGGCCCCATGGACTTATGAATGTCCAGTTTGGCCAAGTGGTCCCGAACCTGGCCCTCCTCTACTAGAGGAAAAATTTCCTCTCTCCATACCATCCCCCTTGCCTCTAAGGCCACAGATTCATGAGGGGCAGTCCTAACAGTGAAGACTGAAGAAAAGAAGGCATTCAGCAACTCTGCTTTCTCCGTGTCTTCCACTACTAGGGTGCCCACCTCATCCATCAGTGGGCCCACATTGTCCCTCACCTTTCTCTTGCTGTTAACATACTGAAAAAACCCCTTTTTGTTATTGTTAATATTGGTGGCCAAGCTGAGCTCCACTTGAGCCTTGGCCCTTCTAATTTTCCCCCTGCATATCCTCACCGCTTCATGGTATTTCTCCCTATCTGCCAGGCCCTTTTTCCAAAGATTATAAGCCTTCTTTTTGTTCCTGAGTTCCAGCCGAAGCTCTCTATTTAGTCCAAAAATCTATTTGAACAAAAATTTGTGAGCAGTCCTTAGAGCACAGACCAGCCCTGGGGTACACCACACCAGCTGAACACCCTGACCCTGAGGAGCCCGAGTCATCTTCCCTCTTGGTTTTCATTCCAGCCATATGAATCCTACATTATTTGCAACACCATAACACCACCTCAGTAAGAAGGGTTGGAAAAGCCCTCCCACACAATCTTGTTTTCAAGGGCATGATTCAAGGTACACCCCAGTTCAGTAGTAAATGTGGTTTTAAATGCCCTCGGGCTGATGTGGGTGGTGTACCCAGCTTTCCTGCTCCTTAGTCATAGCACCTAACTCACAGTCTAAAATGTAAAGGCACTTGAGATCATTTGTTTTTTTTTTTTTTAAATGATGCAAGGACTGCTGATGGTGAGCACGCTCTTGTCTCAGGTTCACTGCATATAAAGCATGCCTCCACAATCACATCCCTCAGGCAACCATGAGAAATACGTCTCTGAGAGTTGGGAACATGGTGCAGCCCAAAGACCACGTGGTTCTGTCAGTGTCTAGAGGCTTTTTGGGAAGAAAAGGAGACGGCCAGATGTGGAACCTGCTGAAAGAGCAAGTTTGGGGAATCACAGATTTCATTCACCTAAAACCTACCAAGGTGTCAACAACCTTATTATAGATCTGGCACCATGCAGTTTTCTTGCATTCACCAGAAACTTTGTCCTCTTCCAGGGCACCAGCACTTATCAACAGACCTCACCCAGTCAGCTGACGCAGCGCTCCTGTGTTCACCCTTCACTGTGGCTGCAGTTTGAGCTTGCTGGAAGCAACCAAACAACTGACACCAGGGTGCGAAGACTCTCTAGGATAGCTGGTCTCCTAAGAAGCTCAGATATTAGGCTGCGCTGAGAGCAGCATATGGTTTTTTTGGCTAAAAGGTCTTCAAATGAAATAACTTTTTCCACATGTCTTTCAGAACCTTGTTTTGTCAGCAGAAAAAAAAAAAAGTTCAATATTGTTATTTAGGAATTTGTTTTAATTATCATGTCAGTAATTTTCCTTTGCAACTTTTTATTTCTTTTATTTTCCTGCAAACAGCTATTGTGCTTTAAAGCCTTCTCAGTTAAATGAACTAAAAAGCAACTTTCAGTTGTGATCCTAGACAGACACTGCTGAGCCTTGTTTAATTGGTCTGGATTTTGTTGCTAAATATATTTTTAAATGAATGCCACATCTTTGCAAGGATGGTAGGGGAAAGAATGGAAATACAGTATTATACAACCTGCTGAAATTCTTTGTTACTGTAGTCTAACATGCCAATGTTTTGTATTTCCCCTCTCCCATGATGTACACATTTGGGCTCATTAGGAGGCAAAATTCGTTTTACAAAAAGGAGAATCTCCAGTTTCTGGAATTATCCTGTGTTTATATCATTTTATGGAGAACATTATCTGATAAATTTCTAAGTGAAAGATGGGAGAGACCAGCAAGGGAAAAATGAGAATAAATGTGGCTCTTTTTAATTCAGAGTAAAACTTGCATCTGGCAGAGCTGAACTTGTCGCAAGGTGAGGGGGAAACAGGATAAAGGGAGAAAAGACTCAAATGGGAGTGAAAAACATGTATTTAATGGGAAGTTGCTGGTCAGGTTTAGAAATGGGGAAATAGGACTGCCACTTTCAACATGTAAAAATATATAGCCATCCCGATTTAGGCATAACCCATATGTTTGAGGCGTGCAGGTAGGTGGCAATTCTACCAGCACTTGGTGAAATATTAGCAATGCAAATTTGCCACCCTGTTTTCAAAAGAACATGGGAAGTGGATTGTTTCTCTGATGGATCTCTGTGACAAGGCGGAGGTGCTGATCTCCCCCAAAGTTCAACAGGCTCCAGATACCACAAAGCACAAAGTGACAAAGGGTTAAGAGGCTGAGATGGAGACTCTGAGACTCCGGAGAGTGGTTAGCAGGGTTAGAGAAGGTTTTCTGCATGTAGGTTGGTGTGAATGTGGCTTTCTGTGTCAGACCTATATAATCAAGATGGCAGGAAGGGGATCCGAAACACCAGTGCCTCCATTCAGAAAAGGCACCTTGAACATTCTGGAAATAGACATTTAAAAAGACAGTTTGAAACCACAGGCCTCCTTTTTCATGATATCTCCAGCTCAGTTTTCACCATTGCTAAGAGTCTCATGGCTTCAGGATGGGGAAGCAAACATGATGATCTTGACATCCCAAATGGCTCCAACTGCAGAAATCCCAGTGGTACTCCCTAGGAGGACTTAATCTCTGGCCAGGGTTTACTTGCCCAAGGGCAAGTCTACCTGCAGTGCAGGCAGCTCCCAGGTTTCTCGGGAGCCATCTGTCCTTCCAGTCATCACATCAGGCTGGAAAGGCTTGAAGGCACGTACGATCCGTCCCAGAAGAGTCACGATAGCTGAATGGCAAGGGTGCATGTGCCAACAGCCCAAGCACGGCCTGTGCACAGGCAGCCCCGAGACCCTGAGCACAGGGCTGGGAGCCAGCATAGGGATAGATCCCTCACTAAGGAAATACAACAGCTGCAATCCCTGTCCTTCCTGTAGCCCCCTCTATAACCCCACATGGACAGTTAAGAGATCGTGTAACCACACCTTTCCCCCAAAACAACCTTCCCTGTGACCATAAGGAGGTTGTGAAGGGTGGATAAATGAATGCACATTTCAGTACTATTTACAAAGAGATCTGTCCCAAATACTTTAGAAATATGCATGAAGGAAAGAGGTTTGATTATTTCTCCATTGCACAAGTAACACTACCAGGAATGAAAACATGGGTCAACAGCCCCGCTCTGAAGGTTTTTGCAGCTGAATGGTCAGCCCACATTTTGTGATTATGGACAACGGGGAGGAGAAGGTCTTTCTTCTTTTCATTTGTACCATCCCCAGTGGTGTTCCTGTGAAAATACAAGACAGTTGTGAATGACAGGGGTTGTAAAGTAGGGCTGCCATGGGATGGTGTGAAAGCAGAGATTGAGATGGACAGTTAATCCTTATAACAATGTTTTAAGTCAGACAAAACAGAGCCTGGGATTAGAGCATGGAAAGAGAAAGCACGTTCAAGAAGGTCACCATTTCATTTAACTAATTTGAGGTCAGGGCAAGGTAGGGCAGCTGGAAAAGAGAAATGGAAAATGTTTTTTAAATCGCTTTATTAATCATGACGGGATCTAGTGCTGAGAGCAGTAAGAGAAAAACAATATTCTTTTGACCAGCATTTTAAAACAGTCCCATCTTCAGATGAACACAGTAAACGAGTATTCCTTCAAGCAATGGATAATGAGGAAGACTTTAAAGCAGATTTCTGGGAACATTCATAGCTTCTTCTTTGATGTTTTTCTATGTCCGTAATAGAAATAGTAAGAGGCACTGAAGTCTATACTAGTAAATATAGTAGTAAATTAAACATGCCAAGGACCAGTCTCTGGCCCCGAGGGCAGCAGGCTGTGAGCAGCCCACATCTGTATTACTAACTTCACTTACCCTCCAAAATGGGTTGGCCACCACCAAGCTACTCGTTCAGAATTTCTCCTCCCCTGTGCTAGCTCCAGACCTACCAGGCAGGAACAGAGAGGGACAGTTGACCTAAATCAAACCCATGCTAAGGACTCTGCTAACAGTTTAGCACTGGGCAATCACTTTCCCATAGCCAAAGGAGCTGGAAATATGGAGCCACCATTCAGCAGGTATCAGTATGTAGGATCTCACCATGCCTCATTTCCAAGGCAGCTTACGCTACAAACAAATTTAATTTAGCTCAATCATCTTCCCCTTTTCCTATGGTTAAGGTGCAGGAGCTGGAAGTCTTCCACCCTGATCATTTTATGCCAGTGGAAACTTCCAACATAAGATCCTACCCAGTTCCCTGACTGATGATGGAAATAACTCTTCTGGATAAATGGCCCTTCATGTAAAGAGAGTAAAGGCTGTTCATGTAAAGAGCCATGTAGCTCTTCCCTTATAGCAAAGACTAGTCAGTTTTCTGGGAGTACAGAAGGGACTGGTCCTTGCCCTGCTTCTGCTCGGGAGTGGCATCTGGAGGAAATGGGGATGGGGCCCAGCCAGTGGGTCTGCAAGTGTGAGAGTCACTGACTTAAAAACAAAATACCTCCCTTTAAAAGTAAACAAAAAGGTGCCAGCTCTTACCAAACCACAGCAGTTGCATTGGCAATGCTCTGGTCCCAGCCCCAGTCAACAGAGTGGGGGCCATCCTTCAACAAAGCCTGTTTTTTCATCTGTTACAGGTTTGGCCCTCCATGTTTAATCAAGCAAGGCACCTACTGATGGAGATGGGAGCTTTGCCTGAGAAGACTCTGCAGGATTTTGGCCTTTCATTTGAATAGTTAACCAGCTCCAAGCCTCGACCTTCGGTGGGGCTGAGGAGATCCGTGCAGATGGGAGACTGCTCCTTCTTTTCTTGTGGTAAAATTAAAAAGAAAAAGAAGCTCATACATCATAAAACGTGACAATTCCCAGAATAGTTCTTTTGGGGCTCCTTCTACCAAAGACTTGTAGCGCTGCCAGGCAAAAGGAGAAATGGTCTTAATCACCCGAACCCTAGGCAAACACTATATCTTTTTTGTGAATCGAGTTTAAACAGAAGTTATGCAGGAAGGACCAAGTCAAAAACCACTTTTTCCAGATGTCAGAAAGATTGAAACACACATGAGGGAAAAAAGCAGTGTTACGAACTTTTAGCTTGATATATCTGGTAGGTGAAAGACCTAATGCTGTAAAGAAAATGTTTGCATAGTGCCGCTGAGTCTGCTCTAGACTATAATGCTGGGCAAACAGCACTTTCACCAAAGGTTTCGTAGCCATGCTGCTGTTTGAAGAGCAGAAAATACAGGGGGGGGGGGGGGGGG
>NW_015094510.1:16458909-16535375 GCF_001431845.1 Calidris pugnax | reverse complement strand
GAGTGGAGGGTCGGCCTGGGGGCACGTAGAAAAATCTAAATGTGAACACGAAGTTCTATTTACTGAGATAAAGATTGAAGAAATAGATATGGATATAGAAAATGCTCTTGAAATATGTTCCTTGTTATAAATAAACCATGTTGCCAGCACTTAAATAAAAAAAAAATAAAATAAAATCCCTGTTGAGAGTCACAGGGGAGCAATACCATCGCCGGAATATCTGCTGATGCAGCTGAACTATGCTTAAGACATTTGCTGAGATGAAACTACTTTGTGGCTGGAGGTATTAGGAAAAAAAGAGTTACTTCAACAAAAAAATAGCCAGTGTGTGAAAACAAAACCACACCAAAATGTAACAGAACGTGCACTTCTACAACTGTGGCACCGCCGTACAGTAGTTATTCCATCAATCTGTCTGCCTCAGAAGTGAAGCAAAAGATTGTAAAACAGGCTGATAAATGAAGAAACCTCCCCCATGGCACCACTCTGCAGAAATCTCAGCTCCTGAGCGGAGCCGTGAGCTATTAAGAGAAAGCAAGGATCAAAACTAAATGGGATTTCAAGCCAGTTTGTTCAAAATGAGCGCCCTGTTCATTTTGCCATCTGAACACTGAGTGTTCAGACCAGGCAAGGGCTGGCTGCCGCCTTCATTAGCACCCAAATCAACGGGGGGAGCCCCCTGCTCCCATCCAGCGCCCCTGCTCAGAGCCATGCCACCAGCTGCAGGCAGGGAAGTGCAGCGTGCAGGCAGCCACCCGATGCTGACATCTGCCACTTAACCAAGGGTGGGTTTTAAAAACAATTTCCTTAACTTGGAGTAGCTCTTCCTCCGGTTTGCGAGCGGTTCGACGCTGGCTTCGCTGCAGCTGATTCTTTAATGGCTGGGGCGACATCAGACAAACCGCTTGACCAGAATGGACAGAAGCAACTTGGTGGTTCTTGGTTTAAAGTGGTTTAAAAGCCAGCTTCAACCAAACACAAGGCGTTTCTGTGCACAAACCATACCTTTGCCTTCTGAGGGCTGCAGCCTTCCATTTAGTTTCTATAATGAGTATAATTCTCTGCACTTCTGTAAGGAAAGTAGGAATTCAGGTTGTTTTTCACTGTAATTTCAGTATGAACTCTTCACTCATATTTCTTAAAACACTTCATAATCAATATTAACCATAGGTCAGGGCTTTAGGCAACAAGGGACAGACTGGCACGTCTAATGCACCCATAAATTGGAGACATAATTCAGGAATATTGAGGAATAGGTATCTGCTCGTGTGTCTAAACTCTCCCTTGAAATAGCAGAGCGTTTCTGTAAGTCCCCCATCTCCCTCCCTTCCTCAATTCCTTTATCTCTCGTTTCTTCTCTTCCCATCTAAAATTATCACAACTGTCATATACAGCTGTTGTCTCAGGTAACACTCAATAAGCGTCTTCATCCCTGCCTCAGTGTTTTTACCCTGAAACTCCTCCCACCAGCATTTTAAAAATATTTGCCAGCTGCCATGCTTAGAGTTCCCATGTTCCCCTTTTCTGCCAGCCTAATAATATATTTTGCCTCAATTTTTGGGTTGCCATGAGTTTAAAATACGAATCAACTCCAGGTTTATCTTCCAAATTTTGCTACATAATACTGCAGCAGGAGCAGGACAGTTGTATTCTGGAGCAATTTAGCATCCAAATTCTATTCATTGAGCCCCTTACTCGTGTGCCTTGAGTATGCCTCAGACAGACCCCATGCATCTTTCTGGGGTTGTAGATCAATCTCAATCTCTTTTCTTGCCGCTTTTATGCGACACATAAACGGCCAAATGCCTGGTGGAGTGGGGTACAGAAACCAGGCGTCCCATGTAGCAGGGGTCATATATACCTCCATGGCACTGTGTGGAGGAGATTGGTGCCAGCAGGAAACGCTCTACATCCCACCTGTGTCACTTAGTGGTGAAGGCACATCCTGGGAAGGTCAAGACCTAGGTTGAAGCTTCTCAGTAGAGTAAGACTGGAGGTGGGTGCATACCATGGCCATTGGATAAGATAGGCACACTTCCCCAGTTTCCCAACCTGTTTTTCACATCTAGTCTTTTTTATCCTTTTATTTGCTCACTGATATCAGAAAGGGGAAAATGTAATTTCTTCTGCTATAAAATATTCTGCTCACTCCAAACCACGTTCAGGTTTTCACTTCAGCTAGGTAAGCTGGGAGAAAATGCCAGGGGAAGCTAAACCAGTTCTGTTGCCTGATTTTATTCTTCTAGAGAAACCTTGGTGGTCAGTTGAAAACTTGGTTTCTCAAACAGCCCTAAATTGTACTTTTTCACCTGTGTGGAATGGTCAGGCCCTTGTGTCCCAGATATATTATGCATTGCACAGCCACAAAAGGGTCATGAGCTCCCAGAAGGAGAATCCCCCAGGTAATTCTCTGGCCAGTGGCAGCTTTTCTTCTGATGATGCAATACAGGAAACTTTAACTCCCTACTAGAACATTTTAGTGAATTAACAGCCCAGAAAATGCTCAAAGTCCCCTGTCCGCGTGGAAAGCAGTTGTAGCCTCTCTGTCTTACCTCTGGTCCCTTAAGTAATAACTCAGTAACTGAGATACCCTTCATTAAAACAGACTTGACAGACAAAAAAGGTAATGCAATCTTGTCATGACACGTCTCATCGTGGCTGTTGCTTTTCCTCAGAGCTGTTTCTTTCTGGTCCTGTTTACTGGGAAACCTGACTCATCTGCTACTTTTGCAGTACAGAGTAATGCAGACTTGGGGGATTCCCTTCTGGAAGAGCTATTTACGATTTAGTTGTAATCAGCACAGTTTGTACAGGGGTTTTTTATACATATATTTGCGTATGTATGTACACTCTATCCTGAGTCTAAGGTGGTGCTTGTGTGGTAGCTTTTGCAAAACAAAATGGTAAGGACAAAAATAAATCTTCTGTGTGGGGACTCAGAAGTATCTCCACAAGCAAAATAAGCTGAGAAAGGACAGGCTGTTTTTACCACTCGCTGATGAATATGAACCTAAAAAACATACAGGCAGTTAGAAAAAGTATACAAAAAAGCAGCTCTCTGGGATCGGAAGAAACATACATGTTAACTATCCTAAAAATATTGACAGAAAAAAAGAGACATTTGGTATTAGGTATACCTTTTCGGTCACAAACGGAGAATAGGTGATAACATGATGCAGATGGTCTGTATCATGCTTTGATAAACACTTAATAAAAATGCTTCAAGCTCTCCCACCACCTAGTAAGTGATACACAGATGGTATTGGCTTAGTGGCCATTTCAATGGGGCCAGTTCAGTAGGATTCAATGTTAAGTGTATCTGTATTGGTTGATCACACACGTTCCAGTTCCATATATAGTCCTCTCAAGCATCAAGCACCCACTAACTTAAATGGTAATTCACTACACAGAAGGTTTGGCAAATCAGTCAAGGAAGTCACAATTACAACCTTTGCAGGAGTGCATTCTTATTGAGAATAACTTATGACCTAAGACGACTGTTCCAAAATAAATTCCTTCACAACAGACAAGTGATGTCTGACATCAAATCTTATAAATATCGTTTTCCTTCTTTCTCAGAATCGCTGTAGTTAATTTTCAATAGCTGCTTAGAAGCATTCACACAGGGAATATGTCATTGTGAGTAGGGAACACGCTAATCTTTCACGTTAGAGAGCATTCTATCCCACCAGTGTATTCATTCACCCAATGGTCCAGCAAGGAGAAGAGAAATTTTTCCATACAACTCAGTGCTGGAAACTGGAAAAATAAAAACCAGCATAAAACAAACAAGCAATGCAGAGATAGAGATGCTAAAAATTTCCATTTATATATATATGTGCTGGTCTTTTCCACCCAAACAAGTCTTCATGCTACTGTAACTATTCAGCTGATTTTACTTCAAAAGATATGGGCAGATCTGCAAACATTTTCCCCGCATTTTTGTGGTTTTCACCCTTTCAACCCATTTTCTGCTACGGAATTAATTTACAAACAATGTGTGTTGTCCTCCAAGTAACTGTATGTGAAAGATACCCTGTGCGATGAGGCATTTCTTACACTTAGGGCCACCCAGGTTGCCCCCTGGAGACATGTCCTTCTAAAAATTGTATTTATGTTTCCATTTTTATATAGTATTTGAAGCTGAGAATTTTCTCTTAAACGTTTGGCATAACCTTTTCATTACTCCATGGTAGACTTCTCACACAAAGTAGCAGGCAAAGAAGAGAAAAATATCTGAATGTATTTTTTATGGTGTTTATGTCGCCAAACATCTGGTGTTGGCTTTGATTGAAATATCCTTCTAACATGCTACAATTTGTAAAATTATTTTGATAAAGAGCATTTGGTCTACATATATTGATACACGTGATAGTAACACAGTAGTTCCTGAGAATTAAGTGGTACCATTTCTGAACGGAGGAAAAAATTTTCAGCATCATTGTAGGTGAGGTCTAGTGTCACGTGCCTAGGAGCAAGGGTCAAACCACCAGTATTAAAAAACTTAAACTATGACAGTGTTACAGCATCTTAAGCATGTTGGCAAGTGAGTTTTCTCACAGAAGTGTTTTTCAGACTAGTATAAATATAGATGCTAGACACAACTTCACACTACTTCTACTACCTCTGTAATGAAATTTAGGGAAAAGCATATTCTCCTGCACACCCAGAAGTTCATAACAGCCTTCGTGATGGGTCCTCAGAGGTGCACGTTTCCAGTGCAGCACTTCTCAGCCTTTCCCTGCTGAACAAGCTCTTGTTTTCCTGCAATAAATAATCTCTGCTTATTCAGTTCCACTTAGCTTCACAACCCCCCTCTGCCCTCTTACTTCTGTTTTGCTTCTGTTCCTGCCAGCCATCCCCAGAGTTATTGCTTCGGCAGCTGAAGTCCACCTCTCTCTTCCCCCGGCACCTCGCCGGCAGCCAGGGAACTGAAAACTGCACCAAACCCCTCCTCAGCACCCACATTCGCAATGAGCGAAGTTTCACAGGGAGAAAATGAACCCTGCTTTTCAAACAGAGGAAAGATCCAGGCAGAAACAAGATTTTCAAAGATGGCTTATGCTGGAAAAGGAAGATGACATTCAGGGGGTCTCAAAACCGGCATGCAGTATCTGGATATACATAGTCCTATGGATGTAAGTGTACCTAACAGTCCAAAAAGAGGTGGCAAGGCAATTGCTGGGCATGTTCCTGGCAACCAGCATTCCTGCAACGGAGCAGACAAAAATCCATACATGGTCATTGCAGGGTCCTTATTTCTTCTTACTACAGGCTTTCTACCTCTGCATCCAATTGGGCAGAAGTCACTGAAGCCCCAAGTCAGCTTCAGCAAGTAGGACAAACCAGCTGCTCCTTCCTCCTCCTCTCCAGGGCTGATGTGGGGGTTTTGGAGGTGTGCAGAGGCCACGTGTGAGCAGGGGCAAGCAGCTGACAGCAGCACCCCTGGGCCACCATGAGGCAGGCACCAGGACAGAGATGCTGGCAGAGGCTCCTGCCCATGGCAAGCTGTGGTGCACCTGGCCTGTTCAGGGCCTTCAACCCCCAGCATTACAAACAAAGCAGAAAATCAGGAATCTTTGCCCATGGCCGGTTTTTTTTTTGAGCCTGTGATCTTCACATTTTCTAGCTTTTCTCCACAACCACAGCAGCTTAAACTTTATTTCCCTTTTTAATTTGTTAAGCAAAGCTGGACACCTGTCTTCTAAAAGTGGGATTTGAATTCCTTCTTGTCCCCGGCTAGTCTCTCCCTTCTCTGTCTCTTCCTCCTCCTCCCCTACAGCACCCCAGCACTCAAATTTAAAAAGATTTATGCTCGAGCTGCTGGTGCTGGCAACAGTATATTAGGAGCAGAAGGTGGTATTCGAGTAAAGGCCAACGCAGTGCAGAATTTCAGAGCTGGATGCAGGAGCAAACAGAAAGGAAGCACCTACCATAAGGTACTTTGCATCAGAGCAGGCTGCAAATTTTCCATCAAAGCGAATTTTCATTTAAAATCATTCTTCTTTTTTCGGTCAAAGACAAATTATCCATGAGAGGTGTCTGCTTTTACATTTTGCCTTAATATTAATGAAGGCTACCAAACAAAAGATATTCCAATCAGCACATATTCCAGTTTTCAGCCAAACTGCGTTTGACAAAAATCTGTCATTTCTCAGGGGAGAAAAGAACCTTTTTTTTTTTTTCATCCCGTCCTATTTTATAAGCCTAGAGTATACAATGCCTATTGTTTTCTGTGTTGTTAAACCTCTTACCATGGTTCAGTATTGCAGCTGGCTGTCATGCTTGCGTTTGTATATTGAATATCTGTGGGGTGGATTACTTCATCGCTTGTGTGTATCAATTCCCCATTTGGAGAGGGGACATACCACATCTTGTCTGTTCAGCTGATAAGCATAGCCACTACTGTCTCTTACTGCGCTTGGGTACGGTGCCACTTAAAATGGGCCTCCAGTTTCAATGGGCGCTAATGTTGTGCTAATGTCATGCGAACAATACAAAATAATAGTCTTATTAAACAAGTATCTTCTGAGCAGCTCCAGAGCAGGCAAAGAAACGCACGCTCAGGTTTTTTTTTCCCCAGAAGCAGGCCTCATGAAGCAGATCTCCCCGGTTCTCTGACAGTGGCTGATGTCCATAAATCTTTGTACGTCCATGCTGTTTGCTGAGCACACAGTGAGGACAGGGGTATCATGTGGGATTATTTGTGCACTGGTGATAAAAATCACATCGATATGAGGAGAACTCAGCACTCATCCCTTCCCGTTCCTCCAACAGCTCCTCAGATTCTTCTCAGTCTTTTCTTTTCTTCTTTCTCAAAAGGATTTTATTTTTTCACTGCCAGTAGAAATTTCCATTACACAGTAATGCCATTGCATGGTAGCTGCTCTAAACTTGTTTGCAATCAGCAGATCCGAGATCAGGGTCACCACGGAGAGGAAGTGTATTTTCAGGACTGCTGCCTCTGAGTGCTCTTCCCAGAACAAACCAGTTTAAATTTGCTGTCTTCCCCCAGAAGAGAGAAGCTGGCAGGAGAGGTACGGAGGGGCTCCAGCAGTGCTTGCATGTCCTGTGTCCCCCCAGCTCAAGTGCTGCTGGGGTACAGGGCAGCTGGAGGCTTCTGCCCAGTCAGCCCTTCATACAGTGACCGAATCCTGAATTCTCAACGCTGAGCGCTGTGTACAGCACCAACGGTGTCTCCAGGCACTTACGCCATGCTGGGCAAGTCTGTCACACAGCATTACTGGCAGGGAGCTGTAATGCCACACAGCATCACCAACGTCGCAGAGGAGGAAAGGCTCCAGGGGCAAAGATGAGAACCGACGGGAGGGTGATGCGGTTCTGCTTGCGTTATTCTTGCCTCTGCTCTCAGGTCCTGAAACGTCTCTCCTGCTGGCTTCACCCTGGACCCCCAGACAATAAGTAGTGCAGATCAAAGACCAAGTGCAGAAGCGGTATGATTTAGGACTCGGCTCTAAACACACTCTGCAGTAGTTCAGTACAAGCAAGCACCCAGCTAGCAAGGGATGTTACAGGCAGCGCCTTCCCTGAGCATCTCATCTCTACGTATCTGTAGCTATTGGCTTCGGATGCATCTCTGAACTTTGCCTAAAGCACGTAACACTCATGAATCTGCAAAATTGGACTGGAAGTCTCCAGAGAAGAGGATTACCCAGGAGAATTTTAGTATTTCCTGCTTCCAATTGGGCTGGAACCAACACAAAAACAGCTATAATAGTATTTGGCTCTTGCATGCCTGATCCCAGCCAAAAGGCAGGAAATTTAGAGGTATGTAAAGATGGAAAAGAAAAAAAAAGAAGATAGGAGATTGGGGTGAGGAACAGAACTGAGCTTTTGAGAAACTAAAGGGGAAAAAAGATTCAGTGTGGTCAATTCTTATTTGTTTCTGAAGCATTTTGCTAACCTGCAGGGCTAGGTCCTCCCCTCTGCATGACACCTGGACTTTCTTACAAAAGAAGAATCCCTAAAGGCTAGATCTGGGGGCTTTGGCACTGTTTTATACCTCCCCGAAGCAGAATAAAACTGCCAAGTCAGACTGGGATCTAGCCCAGAGTTTGTATTAATTAAATTATTTATTTAGCTGATAATTACAGGCTTCCTGGGCTTGACTCTCTTTATACTCACACAAGTGCTGTTTGGAGACCTCTACTGAATTCAGAGGAAAATGTAATCTTCTCACTGCTCTTCAGCAGACCTGGCAACTACTAGAAAGGCCATAGCAGCTCTGCATTATTACAGATCCATGCACAAATGTAGCGTTTCATAGAGAAACCGCCTATCAAGACAAACAGTGGGAACTTGCTTTGTGTGCACATCTGGAAATGAAGTGTTTAGATGTAGCACTGCAGATTTTTGCTGCTTATGACCTCTGTCACCAGCACAACAAACTGCACTGTGTCAAGGGGAGGGCTGGATTTGTAGATCCATGTGGCATGAACACAGCCTCTCAGACTGCCGGCTGCATTGTATAGTTGCATGCAAAACAGAAAAACGACCATTTTAATAGCAATCACAAGGCATTCCGAGCAGTTTATACCCATTTACAGCAAGGTGGTCATGCACGAAGAGCCCTGTGATTCTGGAGGTGCCCAGCAAAGTTCTACACCAGCCTCTATGGATCTTTAAGCAGGTGATCCCAGTTGGCACCACATGATAATGTCTGCATTGATCAGTGGAGAACCTAGTTGAAGACTGCTCCTCCACAGACAGAATTGCCACTGGCTTCTTCTCCCCCCTCTGATACACCCAAAATTTATGTTCTTAGAGCCAAATCTACATATATTCTGTATTTTTGCCTTTATCCTCAAGCTGGGTAATCCAATGTAGACTGGCTGCATAAAGCTCTCATGTGCCATTGCATACCCTGAGTTAGTAACGATAATTTAAACTAGGGGATGAAGGGGCACTTCTGGCTTTTAAGCCATACGTGACTACAAAGAGTTTAAGTGCATCTCTTCCCTTGAGCATACATCAAGAGACCAGAGGCTTGGGCTGGTGGGGTACCAAAACTGCTGGGGAATTTGCTTCTCCAGCTGGGAGAGGAGCTGGTCAAGCAGGATAGCTTTGACAAATGCCACTGGTAACCCAAGGTACCCCTCCCTTGCTCAGCACTGGGCCAGTGGGCAGCATGGTGATGGGACCTCTGTGAAGCTCCTGATCCTGGCTCTTCCCTTCCCACAACCCTCCGACAGATGAGACGACTGATAGCTCTTGGCTGTGAGTGCATTTTGGTATGTAGCTCAGAGATTTGGCCATCCCGCTCTGATGAGTCAGAGCATGTATATCTTGATAACTGGGGATGTTCGCTGACTCCTGAAGAGAGGGAATAATCTAATTAGGTTCTCACTAGTCATAAATTTGGAATAGTCACAGATAATTTTAAAAACTGAGTATTTCCAACTGGGTTTCACATCCCTGGAAGGTAACTCCCTAAATGTTTGGATATCGGTACTCTAATTAGACGTATGTATTTACCTGAACCCACTTCATTGTGAGGGAAAAAAAATTATAAAAATTGGTCTTGAGTAACAGCTCACTTTAGTTTTACAGCAGAGTCACTAAATGAAAACTCCTTTAGAACCCACTCCAGTCCCAGTTTTCATTCAACAAAGAAGGGCCAGCCTCTACTAGTCTTTGAATACCAGGGGTCAAATTAAAAATGAGCCTGCATATTAGAAAAAAAAAAAAAGGCGCCTTGGTTTTTTGGTTTTTAGACTTACAAATAAAAGCATGAATGCCCTTGGTTTAACCTTCCTGTAGCCTCTTAATCACAATGTGCCTACATTGTCACCCAAATGCTTGAACGGAAAAGCTTTCCTCCATGGCAGCGAACTTCTCTCTGTTTTCTGAGGTCTTGTGCCCAAGATTCACATTTCAGGAGAATACGATATAACTCCTACTGCGCATGCTATCAGACCACCCCATTTGTAGTTTTACTACATTTCTGTCAAAGCAAATGGGCAATGGCTTTGCCTTCAGCTGTCTCTTTTTACTGGCGTCTTAACTTTGACATCTTTCACCACTTGGGGCTTAAGAGGTTTCTTATAATTGAGAAAGGACACATCCAGCTCTTTTTTTCCATGAGCCTGTGCTGTGCAGGTCCCACTTGGTTATCAATGACAGTGTTATGAAAGTTCAGCAAGGCTAAACACTGGTTAACTACTTACAGGCTTTTTTGGCTCGGCAAGTAAATCCTTCAACAGTTCTGCTTGCTTACTCTGCTATCCCATTATACAGGATAGCTTTGGGGCTAGACAAGAAAGTTTTTCATAATCCTATGCCTTTGCAAGCTGAAAATCCCAAGTGCTTGGGGTGCATTTCATTTCTTGAAGAGCCTAAGTGACACAGCCTCTTTACGCACAACAGTTTTTCCCTTTCCAAAACCAGAACAGAATTGTGAGTGTAAAGGATCCTTAGGACAAGAGGAAAAGTTCTCAAGTTGCACCAGGGGAGGTTTAGATTAGATATTGGGAAAAATTTCTACACCAAAATGCTTATCGAGCATTGGAAAAGGCTGCCCAAGGAAGTGGCAGAGTCACCACTGGAGGTATTTAAAAGGTGGGTAGATGTGGTACTTAGGGACATGGTTTAGTGATGTTTTTTATCAGTATTAGGTTGATGGTTGGGCTTGATGATCTGAAAGATCCCTTCCAATCTAGGCAATTCTATGATTCTATAACTACAGCAACACATTAATAAATAAGCAGCTCACCCTACCACATACTCCAAGGTCAGGAAAGGTTGGTTGTTGTTGTCACTTCTTCTTCTTGGGGCACACCTACCTCCTTCTCATCCAGCACACCGGGGGACCAGGAGTACAGAACTAGATCTGTTGGTGACTGGTATGGAAAATTCAAACAACTTCATACCATCCTCCCTTTGGCCCAAAATAGTCTCACTTTAACTCTAGATTACTCCCTGTGCACCTTTTGACCAAAGCACTTTTGGTGTCCAGCAAGAGCTAGGAAGCCCTTGATTTAGACATATGAATGGAATTTACGTCAGATGATGACTTTTTTGGCCATGAAATTAGAAGTGAAATCCTTACCAGGATGAGGCAAATTGACATTGACAACAAATTGACAAAAAAGCAGTCTTGCTTCCCTTTCAGTGAGGAGTGTCCTTGGGCTGGGCAATAGATTTGCAAGTTGCTAAGGACATGAAGGAGAGGGTTTCTGCAACCTCAGTGGTACCTACAGTATTCTTTTGGCAGAGTGAAAGTTGTGAGTATGGACTGAGAATAAATATCCATTTTGCTCATTATAATCCACCTTCAGAGTTTACCAGTGCTCCACAGGCTGATTAATCTCTGAGTCATCCCAAAGTCAGAATATTCAGATCCTTTTCTATAGAATGCAACCTGACCTGACTGAGCATTGTACTCATTACTTCTGCAGCTCACTCCCTGTCACTGGAAACTCTCAGCTGGAGTCAAATTCTGTTGAAGACAGTCCACGGATCCATATGCTTCAGCTATTCTGCTTATGAGTATGGCTTTCCTTTCTTTCCTTTTTACTTTCCTTCCTTCCTCTTCAACCTGTTCCAACTTCTCAGCAGTTTCTATAATCTTCCTTCTTCCACCCACTTCCTATCCTAGCTGGCATGCCCAGTAGCCTGTTCTGTCAACCTCCATTTGCCCTTCCTTCTCTCTCCAATGCACTTTCCTTGTGGGACACTCCATTGTCTCCCAACAATACTCCCAACAATACTGTGCATACTCCCTTTCCTCCTTGAGGAGCCCCTACGCTTGCATGAAAAGCTCAGATACGCCCATTCTCTCTTTTGAGTGCTCTTTTGAGACTCTTTTCGTCTCAAACTCATCCTTTGTGTTTTCTAATTTTCTCTCCTCTGTTTGGACCCACACTAGTAATACCAGCTGCTTTACTTTTTTGTACAGAAAAATTTGCCATTAACTAAAATGTAACACATTAATTTTAACCCAGTTTCTTAGGAAAGACAAAGCTAACATTTTCTTAATTATTTTCATCATTTCTGCCTCATAACAGAAGCCACTGATTAATTTCAGTAAAATTTGGCAAGTGTAAAGAAACCTCAAAATATTAAGTTCCAGCAACTTTGAAACTGTTAAGTACTGCAGCTGAAGCTAAGATTTGGTGATTGGGAAATCAGCAGCTAAAGTGAGGAGAAACACCCTAAACAGCCCTTCTGCCTATGAAAAAGCTGCAATAGGAGCTGACCATCTCTCAGACCATATGCTATTTTAATAATACTTACCTAGGTTTCTGTTTCCTACCTTTAAGTCATGTGTGTCATTTGTTGGGGTTTTTTTTTCCTAATTTGCAGGGAAAGCACCGATTTCACTTGTTGTATGCTTTTATTTTCCCTTTCAAAAGCCAAATATCTGGTCATCCCCAAGTCTTGTGGGGAGTCTGTCACGTATCAAGCTGCACAAACTCACAAACTTGGCCTTAATTTTTAGACCATTTCATATACTGATCTATTGTTTCTGCAGGAGTCTGATATCTGGTAATAAATAAAAAAAGACATCCAAACGTCACATATTTCTTGGGGCTGAAATAGTTCTGGAACTGATCCACTAGTAGAGTTAATTTTGTGTTATCCTTTTACATTACAGAGCTGAGAGTACTTCCAATATATCATGCCCAATCACGTGAAGGAAAGCAGATGCTTGTCATTTCTTTCCTCACCATCTTGCTGGTACATAAGTACCATTCAAGCATTTGTCTCCTCTTTCTCCCGTGCTAGGATAAGACCTCTGTGAAAAAACAAGGTTTGTCAGGGTGCCATGTGTCTGTTATTTTCACCATCAGTCCAGTGCAATAACAATCCAGCTGTGCTGGGGTCAGAGCCACTTTGTTCAGGAACAAAGGCAAGGCATGAACTAACATGGTGTTTGCAGTTGCTCTAGTCAGGAGCTCAACTAAGAGAATGAAGCCCTTGGCATAAATCAGAGTATACCATGTAAACTGCTCCAATCTGGTTAACCTGGTACATCGCAACAGTCACATATATCAGTATAACGATTGCCTATGCTAGAAAACCAGATCGTGCAAGAAAAAAGACCCTTGAGAGTTAAGGCTGCTAACACACTGTTAAATATTCAGTGCAGGCAGACACCATCGTGTTCAGCGTTGTGGCAGCTGGTCAGCCCATGGGCTTAACCACAACCAGCTGATGTGATGTTAAACACAACAGTCCCTGTCTGTGTTCAATGTTTAGCAGCATGTTTAGCATTGTCTTAGTTACCAAGATTCCTCAGGGTTGTGTTTTATCATGATGCAATTTTCCAGTGTGGAAGAGCTCCAAAAGGCTAGCGTTTTACAACCACTGGAACATGTCAGAATATAAAGTGTCAAAGAGGAATAGATGGGTCTGGCCAGTACATTTGGCTTGTGGCTCTTCAAGAGATCTTGCTCCCATACACGCCACAGGTGCAATCCTGGGCAGAGAGATCCTTTGTTTAGGAAGGGGATGCTGATAGCAGGTATTTTCCCCTACAGCATCCTCCATGCTGGAGCAGCCTCCACCCTCTTTGAATGAAAAACCTCAAATACACTGACTTGGGGGCATCCTGGCAAGATGCATCTATTTTCCTAGTTTTTATTGGGGATGACAGGTTGAGATGGCAAGTTGAGGGAGCTTCTCGCTTTGGCACAGGAACTGTTGCAGTAGAACAAATTAAGGTATCTTAGATTTTTATCCATCGCTGTGTGTATATTTAAAATAATTACCCAAATGTGTGGATTCATCCTGATGGACTTTTTAAATAAACATGGAGAAATAGCAAAAGATAAACACATTACGTCATCTTATAACTCCTGCAGTTTGAATTCTCCACTGAGCCTCTTCCCAGATATTTGAGGAACAGAACTATTCAGAACTACTCAAATAATCTTTGAAGAAGTTTGGACCTGGGTTGGCAAGCAAGTTTTGAATCTGGCCCCCTTTATCTACTATGAAATAAAGTCTGTCTTTGATCAGAACATTCCTGAACTTTAAGAAATTATGAGTATGACTCAAACAGGGTATTGGACCTTTGTCTCCTCCGGTTTTCTTCACCCAGAGAAGTGAAGAAAGGGTCCTAAGGTGACACAGTTGCAATGCAATGGATTCCAATGGGTCCTTAGATTCTTGATACAGGCTCCTTAATGAACTTTGAAGCTCTCACACCAAATATTGCAAAAACTGTCCAACTTTGCAAAAGTAGACCTCTAAGCAATACATCTAGCTACTTCCTGTGCTCTTCTTCGTTTCTTAATAAACAATGGAGACTTTGGGGGAGAACAATCCACGTTGCTGAAACATTAAAGTTAAGTAAAACATGCAAAGTCAAGAAACATAAAAGTAAGGCACCTCTTATAAGTGGGATGTTGTCTCATAAAGGTGATTTAAATTTCAGTCAAAAAGAGTTTTCATAGAAACATATTTTATTTTAAAATACTGAAAAAGAGTCATTTACTGGAAAAATATTTTCACTCGTACATTTGCAACCATATTGGCTATGCACAGCAGGACAAAGCAAAACAAAATTGTATTGACTCTGAATTTTTCTGGCTTTTGAGTAAAACAAGCCAAATGATAGTTGGTGGCTTGATCCAAAGCCTATGAATGACAGTGGAAAGTTGCCCATTCACTGCATCAGTTCTAAGATCAGGCCTTACTATTTTAATGCAGTCCCAAGTGAAATATAAATAAATTATCTTATTCTCTTCACTAGCTCTGTAAATTGGGCATGTAAGGCCCAGTTACCGATATTTACATATTTTGGGAGATTTGTCTATAAATTGCTATTGCTCACTAGTCTTCTAATGCTACTTTTGGTTTCTTCTTTAGCAAAAAGACCACTTTTCAGGTACCTCTGAACGTGACAAAAATCTCTTACTTTGGGCAGCTCTTTTTGGAAACCTTGACTGTTGGACAGATGTCTGATGCAGATACAGCGAATTGTCTGTTCCATTTTCATCCTTTTCAGCAAGCCAGCTGCCAGATAAGACTTACCACAGTGCTTTTGTCACTTGTATATCTACGTCAATGTGGCTGCAAATTCTGGAAACCCGAGCCATGAAGACGAACTCTTGTGAAGCCCGATGACGATTTATGCTTTTCAGCGGGGGACAAGTCAGACAGGAGCCAGCTGAGAGAGCCAGCCACCCTTGGTACTGGCAAGAATAGGTCCTGAAAGGGGAGAAAATGAGTCTGTAGGCAAAGTTCTAGTTTTCTTTTGTTTTGTTTAATTAGCGTCCCAGACAATTACGCGAAGACAATGTCTGATTTATCGAGCGGTTGGGATATTATCAAGGCTTCTATCACAGTGCCATCACGTATACCGTGGTGTACATAAAGGATATAATCTCGAGGGCAGTTTCAGTAAGTGAAAGGGTTGGGAGCTATGTAAGGTAAACAAGGCTGTTGGGGTTTTTTCCTGGCGTACCCACACTTACAGCTGCCAAAAAACAGACAAACTTTTGCCTCCAAAAATAAAAAGTGATTATACTCTGTCTAACCAAGTCTACCCTTAACTGCACCACTGCCTATCACAAAGAGAAAGAGAGATATGTATTTTGTGGTATTGTTTTTGGAAAGTTTCCATTCAGGAGTTTGCAAGAATAATGTGGGTGTGTTGCTGGTGCAGAACTGAGTGTCTCTGTGAGCGTGAACTCACGGTCCTGTAGAGCACTGCATGATTATTTTTGCAGCTTCCTATGGGCACTGGATGCAGATTTTTTTTATTCGCCAGAATATCACCAACTCTCTCTGGAGGCCTGACCCAGCTCCACTGACATCTGTAGGAGCCTCGGCACAGACTCCAGTGGTAGCTGGGATCAAGTCCTTTGAGGAATTAGGATCGTTCCCTAGGAGATCACCTACAATTAGCATAACAAGAGTGTGTGTGCTTGCCTCCACATTCAGCTATGTATACCTGTGCTCAGATTCCTCCCTGTGATTCTTCTTCCACACCTGCTCTGCCCAGACTTTTTCTGCATCACTAACAAGGACAACTTTGGTCCACCTTTCAGTCTTCTGTGCAATTTTGATTAGGGATGATATCATAAAACCTGTGACAGGAAGAGCAGGAGTCATAGCATGGCTGGTTTGCTGAGGTATTTCTGGCTGAAGACGGAAATTCTTGCCTGCCTTCATTACACGTGTACGTGAGCAGGTCTGAGACTCATCAAAGGGTGTTTTTCAAATGGTGAATGAATAGCCTCTTACGCCAGACTTAATTTTCAACTAATTTTGTCTCTGCTACTGGTTTACTGCGTGATCTTGCAGAAGTTACCCCACATCTCCATGTCTCTGTTTCCCACCCCATCCTTCTACACCTTACCAGTGGAGCTGTTCAGCTTCAGGGACCAGGGCTTAGGTCCCACAGGGTCTCTAATGCACCTACAGTATTCAGCTCCGACTATCATGTGGAACCGTCACAACACAAAGAATAACAGCCCCCTATGGGTGATTGCAGGCTTTAATCCCACATTAAAAGAAGGGGTCCTGGATGCGTGCTTTCTTTGCACTAGCAGCTGAATTCTTTATGTGCTGCATCTGACTCATCCAGGTAGGATTTAAAATCATAAATTACAAGGTGGGATGCAAGTTATAATGTGCCTTGCTGCACACTCTTCTTGTATGCTCTACAAAAGTACCCTAAGCAAGACCATGGTCAGCCTCTGTCTATTAGGCACGCTGGTAGCTGGTCAGCGTCCCAACCAATTTGAATTAATTAACCAGTGCAGCTACATTATCCATCTGGGAGCCCTTCAGGCTTCAGGTTCCAATATGCTGTGTTTCATCTTGATGAGAGGAAGCACCACTTAGTCATGATAGGGCACTGCATTGTGGGGTTTGGGCTCCGTGGGCTCACGTCAGTAATTAAGACCACAGCAGAATGCCACATAGCACTTCCTGGGTGGCATTGGCCATGCAAACTGTGTCGCATCAAATCTAAAAGAAAGCCTGCTTTGCATCGATGTTGTATGTAAATGCAGACACTTCTAGGTGCGTCTTCCACAGTGACACCAAGCAACAAGTGGAACAATGCAGCACTATTGACTTTTCTCAGGCAGAGGGTGAGGTGTATTGGCCCTGTGCAGCAGTACCTAAACTAGCTACTCGTTAATTAGCCCAAGGGACACCAAACTCAATCTGGGCTCATTCACCTGTTCTGGGGATGGAGAGCTACATCTACTATCCTGCCCTCACCCTTCAGAGCTGGGAGACGTGCAGTAGACCATACAGGCTCTGCCTGCACCATTTTAGATGACAGTTGTCAGCCAAGGTCCTCCATGGCTGCTTCATCTCCTCACAGTGTTTGCAAGGTTTCTACTCAGCCTTTCCACTTTATTCCCCAGGAAGTGTTTAAGGCAGCATCTTTTCTGCTCCAGCTTTCCCGTGAGGTTGGGGAGAGCACAGGGATAACAGCTCTGATTACCCTCCTTTCCTTCTTCCCTGTTTATACAGCACTGGGACATCGTGTGGTAACACAGGGAGCAGGTTGCTTCCTGCTGCAATGGTTGGAACCATCTCTAAATTTGCACATTGCTGCCAGGTTCTTTTTTTTTTTTTTTCTTTTTTTTACAGACTTCTAAGCTGTAACAAAAACTTTTAAATTTCATCCTAAAGAGAAGATGTGGCTTTTTTTCAATATCTGATTAGTCTCATAACATCTATTTTGCCTTGACCTAAATGAACATGGTACAAAAGACAGCAAAACAAAACTGGGCAATCTGCATCCTTAGCATGTGAAGGCACATCAAGTTTCCTGCTGGGTTTCTCAGTCCTTAAAGAAGGAAGACACCTTGCTTAAGAAGATGTGATCGGTCCAGGAAGAGCTCCTTCCTTTGGAGGATCCAAAGTGATCCTGAGAGGATCCCTCTCAGCCCCTCTCCTGGCAACCCAGGCAGATGTTGCAGGCAGATGTGCATGGCCACTTAGTGACATGCAAGATGCATAGGAGTGCTGTGCTGGATCTCAGGTTTGTGTTTCCCTGCATTTCAGTTCCCTGATATCAAAATGACAATAACAACGCAACACATAGGCTTCCTGGATAGTTTGTGATTTGGAGCATCAGTTATTTAGAGGAGGTTACGTATCTTTCTTTCTTTCTTTCTTTCTTTCTTTCTTTCTTTCTTTCTTTCTTTCTTTCTTTCTTTCTTTCTTTCTTTCTTTCTTTCTTTCTTTCTTTCTTTCTTTCTTTCTTTCTTTCTTTCTTTCTTTCTTTCTTTCTTTCTTTCTTTCTTTCTTTCTTTCTTTCTTTCTTTCTTTCTTTCTTTCTTTCTTTCTTTCTTTCTTTCTTTCTTTCTTTCTTTCTTTCTTTCTTTCTTTCTTTCTTTCTTTCTTTCTTTCTTTCTTTCTTTCTTTCTTTCTTTCTTTCTTTCTTTCTTTCTTTCTTTCTTTCTTTCTTTCTTTCTTTCTTTCTTTCTCACTTTTGGGCTGCTAACCAAAAATACTCTGCAAATTTCTGAGTTTGAGTCAAGCACAGAATTTATGCGACAAGCAGAGTGTCCACAGCAATGCTTGAGAAATAGCAAAAAAAAACCCACCTCAACAACCCAAAGAATGGTCACACTGCTAACCCTGGGGTAAACAGCAAGTTTCATGTATTCTCTTTGAGTAAAACTTTCCTTTAATGTTTCTCCATGTTGCAAAAAATGGTCACTCTTTCTAGGAAAGAAAAAAATTCTCCCTTGCTAAGAAAATTATGAGAAATGTCCAGAACAGCCAAGTCAAAAAGATGGAGACAAAATAGAAAGAGGACTGAAACAACCCCCAGGCCACAGGTACAACCTCTTTCTCCAACTGCTATCAGTTCCCTAGAGAGTGGCCAGTTTCATAAATGAAGCACATCTTGTAAATATGTTAATTGTCTTTTGACAGGCCACAACTATCTTCCCACATCTGGACTGCCCCGAACCATGGCAAAGACGCAGCATTTTTTTGAAGTCTCACCTACTGTCACGCTTCTTAGGCATAACATTGCTTTTTCACCATATTCTACAGGTCACAATTAGCACAACAGGGTAGTAAAATATTAGCCAATTATCACAGGCAAGGAGTTCTGCTTTGCAAAGCCTTTTCCACCCTCAGAATTCCACTGGTTTAATTAAAGGTGTGTTTTAAAGTCAAATTAGTTAAGCCAGTGCAAACACTGGAATCTATTTAAAGTTGGTTTGTATTGATTTAGCTTAATCTGATCAGGAAATGACTTAAACTAAATTGATACAGAACAGATCTAAATCCGTCTTGAGTGACCACATTTTGCACCAGTTTAACTAAATAATTTTAAAACCAATTTTGTGTGGACCATATCCGACTGTTGTGCCAAGGAGCATGAGATAAAAAGGCGAATGAAATAAGCAAATAAAGGAATGACACTTAGTACCTGATTCAGCACTGTGATACTTCAGTGTAAATCTACTGTTGTGGAGTAGCAGTTGGTCATAGTTGTAGTAAAACGCAAGAATGGAGCATAGTTTGATAGTGTTTCCTCTGAGCATTTTGTAAGGTTTCCAACCCTAAAGAGGATGAGCTATTTTTGACTTTTTTTTTTAATTATTTTTTTAGCAGCCGTGGCTGCTAAAAAGTAGCAGTACTGCTGGCAGTAGTTCTCAGATTCTCTAATTTCCCGAGCTGCATATTCATTTTTCATTTTATATTTAAAATTTCCGAAAACTTCTATCATTTCATGCCTAGAGCAAACAATAATATTAAACCTTACTTGACTCTTTTTAAGAATTATTGCTTTCTAATCAAGGTTGACAGTCTTTCCTTTTTTACACAAATGAGGTAAGCTCATTTTTATAAATAGTGTATTTCCATCCAAGATCTGCTCTTTTAATTCTGCAAAGGAAAGAAAGAAAGGGGAAGGATATTGCATTTTCAAATAAAATTCCTCCAAACTAAATCCTACAGAAGCTTAAGGTCTGAGAGGGGTTTCTTGTAGTGCTTTTATATTGTAAATACGGAGGTTTTAGGTTACTTACATAAGCTTTAGTCACCAGTAGATCTTTCTTTAAAAAAAGGAGAACACTGAAACAGCTGTAGCACTGTATATGAGTCACTTGGACCGTGGCAGAGATGTGAGCACTAAGGTAGGAGTATCATTGCTCCACAAGCTTACCGAGGCGCCTTGTTGTTGGGTGTACCTCCAGGCCAAAAATTAATAATGTCTGCTGGTCTCATCATAAACGCTGTGCTGCAGAAAACCAAGCAAGGCATACCAGTGACTTGCTAAAATGGGTGGTCACCAGTGTGCATGGGTTAAATAGCCCTTCCAGCACTGTAGACAAAGAGGAACGGGTGCTGTAGAGTCAGATGTGTGTGTTGGAGGGCCTGTCCTGGTGACCTGCACTGGGAGGGAGGAAGAGGACACTTGCTCAGATGAGTTCGGGCCAACGGAGATAGGCAGAAAGATGAACATAATTTTGATAAATTGGGGTTTTTGGAGGCTTTGCTGCAAATCAGCACAGATGGCTCTTTCACCCGCACCCTAGCAAAAATTGTGATTTATGGCCGGAGGCAGCAAGCATGTTGCCATGAATTATGGCAGTTTAAGAAGCTCACATTTGTAATTGGGAGCTGGTAATTATTTACCATGAAATGTGATCATTACTGTCAGGTGACGATGACGTTCCCCCACTTTATGCATTCAGTAACTTTTTGAAGACTCTGCATGAAATCTTTGTGGGGGGTGGAAGGAGGAGCGCTGGCTTCCCTCCATCGCTGCTACCAAAACGGGTGTGTGTTTTGGCAGTAGTTTTGCTTGGAATATTCAATTCAGATTAATGTAATTTCAACATCTACTGTCCCAAGTGTGTGGTGGTGCCACTAAATATACACACTTGCCAACTATGAAGTACAGTCCATGTCATTCAGCATGGGAGTGAAGTAATTCTTATCTGTCTCCCATATATGTGTCTTTCAGATTAGCTCCACTGAAATCAATGGCATTTAAAAGGGTTTAAAAGCAGCAGTGGTGGGAACAGGACCAAGAGAGGCAGTGCATTATCAGGCAGTTTGGGGTGAGGAACTGTGATTGTTTGGTCATTAATAGTCGTGTTAAATAAAGATGCAACACCACATTCTGGTTGCAATCACTCAACCCAGTGCCTTCTCCATTCACACAATCATGGAGAGGAGAGGCTGGGAGGAGAAGGTCCTTTCCTGGGACAAATGAACCCAAACCTTCTGTCTCCAGTCACTGCTCTCCCTAGTCAGGGGGTCGATTTTTTCTGGACCTATGTGTAAAGCAAGTCCATCATATAATGTCTTAGTTGCAGGTCCTTCTGAGACTGTGTTGTAACTGTTTCTTCTTTTCTATCCAATTCATAGCAAATATGTATGTCTACCCCCCATATTAATTGGGGATTTCCTACTCTTACAAAGTTATCACATGCTTTAGAAAAAGCCCTTGGGTTGCAGACAACAAATGCCTGTCTTCTATTATTTGTCTTGTGTCCCTTGCATGTTAATTGTGTATATGGTGTATTCAATCTACTGCTGAGGCTTTCCTGATTCACCGTAATACCAGTCATATAGTTGTGTAGGGACAGATGCCTCCCCATTTTTTGCTGCCTGATTGTTTATTTATTTGTTTGTTGATGACTCATTGAATTTCATCTCTTTATGAAAACATTTTCAGTCTTGGGCAGAAGAACATCCTGAAAAGAGTGTTCATGCCAAGAAAAAGAAACTAATTTTATTTTGCTGAATCATCAAGTCTCTCAGAAATAAATTACAGCCCTCATCCTGCAAGAAACTACAGATGGACAGACCACATAGGGATTTGCTCCTACACAGGTATAGCTTGCCACAGCATGGTCAGCCCAGCGGTGCCATTTTCCTTTGATCTTGGCCAACCCTGAGTGAAAAGCCCCGCTCTTGTGCAATCCTGTTTTACCATCTGCCTTTGCTCCTGAGCAGCCCCATTCAGCCAGACCCCATTCTGACAGGTACATAAATATTCGGTTAACAGAGATGCTGACCTCCTCAGGGTGTAAGTCCCTGACTTGAGTTACTCTTCATTCCCTGCACCCGTGTTTTTTTTCCTCCCCCAAAACTGGTAGTGCCTTCATGAGACTGTGAAAAAGCAGAGTTAGGCAGAGAGCCCAGGATTGGCCCTTGGGCTCCCAGTGACTGCACAGCGTGCCATTTGCTGGATGGATGCTGTTATACATGTGAATAGATTACTGTTCCATTCTTGTCATTATTAAATTTCTCCATCCGTATGGACTTTTTTCAGGCACAATATTTCATATCCAGGTGGCTTCCTTTGTGCTTTCACCATAATAAAATGGCATGGAGGAGCAGGGAAATGGCTGCCATCACCCCAAAAATGCTGATTATTTTCAGACTATATTTCTTGAAAAAATATTTTGGTATATACATATTGTGCTATGAAGCAAATGAATACGTGTCAGGGAGAAGAATTAGTATTTAAAACCCATAAAAGAAATAATTTATTAACAAAAATACAATGTGAACTACTTCAAAAAATAAGTTCTGGCTTCTTTTGCCTTTTTAAGTCATAAGAGACTCCATCTCTTTTCATTCAATAGCTCTAGTTTTGCCATAAAGAGGAATTTCAAATAAATACCTGGAAAAACTCAGTTATGCCTGAATATCTCCCAGTAGATATGAAAACTGAGCAAGAAAGAAAAGTCTCCTCATTGCTTTGCCATATTGACAACGGTCTATGATTTTACCCTAACAGCCACCCTTCTGATTTTCTTTCAGTGACTTTCTCATGCGAATGCCTGCTTTGGTGCTATACCAAGGAAGCAGAGCATCCTCAGTTCCTCAGGCTCAGAGCCTCTCCTCTGTGCCTGGGCACTGCCTCACCCCAACGCTGGGTTATCACCTGGTGCAACAGCCTTTTCTGTGCATCCTCAGTGCTTGTTGGGACGTGGGGACACATTTCTGTATATACCGTGATTGCTAAATCTAAGGGTGTGTTACCGTGCAGACTTTCTGACCAGCTGTAGCTTGCTATTTGTAAGACCCTGTTATTACTGGCTCATACTTTATTTTAGGGACATTAACCTGCCTGTATGCTTCTGCCGGTGCCTTCCTGGTAACCTTCTGTGCTATGCCAAGCTCAAGACTTCTCAGTAAAAGACTCTTTGTGAGTCTTCTTTTTAAATAACTTTTTTTTTTTTTTTAATTCTCCTTCTGTTTCCTGCCCTCTCCCATACCCTCTCTCTTTTGCTTTTTTCTCCCTCTGTCTTGGCTTTTGCTTCTCTGTCTTTTGCTTCTCTATCAGAGAGGGTGCCCACCCCAGGAGCAGGGTAAGGACATGCTGTCTGTAAGCTCTTCTCTGTCAGGATTGCTTGGTAGTTTGCTGAGAGCACCAATGACCAGCTCCCCATCCTCAGCAGCCTCTTCCTAAGTCATGAATCAGGACTCCAGCAACAAGCTTCAGCTTACTTGTGGGTTGGAAAGGGAGCTGGTATCTAGGCAAACCTCCTCAACCCACCATCCCAGGTACTAGCAACAGGCAGAATCTAGTTCTGATGCTGGAACAGGGAAAGGCAGTACATGCTGATGTCAGCCGGAGTCACTCCTCCCTCCTACCATCAGAGCTATAACCAACCTGACCCTTTCCTCCTTAGAGCTGGGAAGAGGATAGGAGAGAGGAGAGGAGAGGATAGGAAAGAGGAGAGGAGAGGAAAGAGAGAGGAAAAGGAGAGGAGAGGAGAGGAGAGGAGAGGAGAGGAGAGGAGAGGAGGGGAGGTTGGCAGGCAAGAAAGCAAGCAAGGAATTAAGCAAGAAAGACACAAAGTAAAGAAAAAAACACATAGAGAAAGCATGTATTGCTATTAACTTATTTACTGTCATTTTTTGTGCCTTTACAGTTCAGTCACACCGTGATGATCAACATTTTCCCTTGTTTTCCAGGCCTTCACTGGGATTTTTTCACTCCCCAGATGATTCATCACCTTTTTCAAATCTTTTCATTCAAAACAATTCTCTCCACATTACAAATGACCTTTTTAGAGCATTTCTCCACCCAAGTGCAACCATGTATGGTTGAACATGATAGAAAAATGACCTGAAAACAGGGCCCTGGGTAAGAGGGAACCATATCAAACTAGTAGTGCTTTCAGTTAGACATTTGATGCTAAAGGTATGTGAGGGCCATGAGGCATTTGAGGTTGGATAGCTGTTTACCAGGACAAAAATGTGAGGTGGCAGTAGGTCAGTGTCAGGAGGGATTAGAACTGTCGTACTGCTGACCTGTGATGAACCTGGAGACTGTCATTTCTCCATTCTGTGCTTTTCTGTCATTTGTCTGCTTTCCTCAACAAGAGTTTTCAAAGCAGGGACGTGCATGCTGCACATTTATACCTTGCCTAAGAAGTGCCAGCCTGGATTAATGACTATGTTGCAAACACTATATTGTTGCATCACTATACCGCAAATCAGTTTGCAAGCACAAATTGTCCCTTGTTAGGGTAACTCTAGGAGTAGGAGGTGGATGGGGCAGCAGGGAGAGTGCAGTCACCAAGCTCTGCACACCCTCAGCTGGCCAAGGAAAGCACATGAAAATAACACACACAGTGGGACTGTACATAGGATTTCTGACCCATAACCTTCATGCTGCTTTTGCTTGGGCTGACCATGGTCCTGTGACTGAGCAGGACGGGTGGCAATGATCCCCCATCTCCCTGATCTCCAGGAACTTTCTCTGCTACCAGGGAGTTTCCTTCTGCTAGGATCATCACCTTCCTCTTCCTGACCTGCCTTCTCTTTTCCATTACCACTTCTACTTTGCAGGCACACTTCTTTTTTGGAATCTCTGCTTTCCAGGACATCAAGCCCCAGATTTCACAATCTAAATAGTTTATGTGAAAAACCACCTTATGTGATCTGTCTGCTAATAGGTGTCTCTGCCTCACATCTCTTTATTAACTGGAGAATTCAGGGCATGCTACTTTTGTTTAGCCCCAAAATTGACAACCAGTCTTATCAGCTGCAGCTAGCAAGTAGCAGGCTTCTGCTTGAGAGTTCAAAGCCCATTTTTGGGCATTCACACACACACATACATACACCCAATTACCTGCTGCCTGTTAGCATTCACAGATTAAGTTACTTTTCACCTACACACCCACAGTTCCTTGTTGTCCAATGCTGGATTATCTAGCCAGGAATAAAGCTTGAGCTTTGAAGATCCTCACTTAGTTGAAGCATAAGCTACACCTCTCTCCCAGTGGTCTCGCTGATGTTCAGCGGGGAGCTGGATTTCGTAGAATCATAGAATGGTTTAGGTTGGAAGGGACCCTTAAGATCATTGAGTTCCATACCCCCTGCCATGGGCAGAGACACCTCCCACTGGACCAGGTTGCTCAAAACTCCATCCGACCTGGTCTTGAACACTTCCAGGGATGGGGCATCCACGACTTCTCTGGGCAACCTGTTCCAGTGTCTCACCACCCTCATAGTAAAGAATTTCTTTCTAGTATGTCATCTAAATCCCCCTTCTTTCAGTTTAAAACCATTACCCCTCGTCCTATCACTACATTCCCTGATCAAGAGTCCCTCCCCATCTCTCTTATAGGCCTCCTTCCTAGGTACTGGAAGACCATTATAAGGTCTCTCTGGAGCCTTCTCTTCTCCAGGCTGAACAACCCCAACCCTCTCAGCCTGTCTTCACAGGAGAGGTGCTCCAGATCTCTGACCATTTTTGTGGCCCTCCACTGGACCCTTTCCAACATGTCCTTCCTGTGTTGAGGACTCCAAAGCTGGACACAGTACTCCTGGTGGGGTCTCATAAAAGCAGAGTAGAGGGGTAAATCACCTCCCTCAACCTGCTGGCAACGCTTCTTTTGACGCAGCCCAGGATGCAGTTGGCTTTCTGGGCTTCCAATGCACACTACTGGCTCATGTCGAGCTTCTCATCCACGAGCACTCCCAAGTCCTTCTCTTCAGGTCTGGTCTCCAGCCATTCTCCACCCAACCTGTATTTGTGCTTGGTATTGCCATGTCCCAGGGTGTAGGACTCTGCACTTGGCTTGGTTGAACTTCATGAGGTTTGCACAGGCGCACCTCTCAAGCCTGTCCCTCTGGATGGCACCCCTTCCCTCCAGTGTGTTGACCGCACCACACATCTTGATGTGTCCAGCCATTCTCCACCCAACCTGTATTTGTGCTTGGTATTGCCATGTCCCAGGGTGTAGGACTCTGCACTTGGCTTGGTTGAACTTCATGAGGTTTGCACAGGCGCACCTCTCAAGCCTGTCCCTCTGGATGGCACCCCTTCCCTCCAGTGTGTTGACCGCACCACACATCTTGATGTGATCAGCAAACTTGCCGAGGGTGCACTCTATCCCAGTGTCCATGTCTCCAACGAAGAGTTAACAAAGATGTTTCTGCTCAGACTGCTCTCCCTGAACCCTTTGGTAGAGGTTCCCTAATCTACTATGCCTGCAGAAAACCTGTAAGAACTAAGTGACCCTAATGCAACTACTTGTGAAATTTGGACAAACTTGGCCAACATGGGCTCCCATGGGCTGCTATTCACCTAGAACACAAGAAAAGAAGATGGGCAACCAGAGTGAGGGGGAGTGGGATTTTTCCTGGTCTGGGCTGAAATGCATGACAGAGATGAAGGTGGTTTAGTTCTAACCAAAGGAATAGGCTCTGATCTGGTGGAGATCCTGTGACTCATGAAAATTTCGCGAGACCCAGACATGTTCCACATTCCTGACTCGTTTGAGCACTCCCATCAGGGCCATCATCACTGAGCCAGTCATCCAACTACTGAAGGGAAACCATACCATGTGGCTTACAGTTAGTGTGACATTTTTCAAACACTTTTGAGAGAAATCACAATGTGCTTGAAGAGTTTCCAGGGTGAAATATAACAACAAAATTATTCAGTATAATAATTCTCCCACTACTATTTACTGTCATACATTAGGATCAAGAAGTAGAAAAGGACATGTGAGAGAGAGAGCGAGGGAGAAAGAAAAGAAGGAAATTTTCTTCCCACATACTCAGAAGATCTATCATTTCTGGATTGCTTCAAACTGAAAGGAACCCAATAATAATGATTTCACATTTCCAAGAGAACGAAGTCTGATCCCACACAAATAGCCTCACTGTAGTAATATGCTTCAAGCCACTCATCCTGGCCACTCAACTCTGAACACAACTATAAAGAACTGACACAGCAGGCTACCAGAGCTAATTCTGGTTGTGACTAGCCTGTGTGTGTTTACTTTTCATTAATCCTGCATCACTCAGGTCTTCATTAAACCTGTTATTCTTTTTTTTCTTCAGGTGTGTTTATCCTGATGTGTCTTGAATGGTCAAAACCCAGACTGTGTGCTCACAAAATGGGAGAAGGTTCAGGAGCACCAGCAAAGAGTCTGATTTGTGTTAGCTTAAGAAATGATGACATCTTACGGATTTTCAGTAATGTAAACCTCAGTCTGCTATGGTTTAGCCATGAACAAAGCTGATGAGTGTCCTCCTCATGAGGAAGAGTTGGCTTCTGGTATAGATGGTCCAAGTGCCTGAAATGCAGGCAGATCTGAGCTCTGTCCCCAGTCAGAAATGAAACAAGATTCAACTTGCTCAGCTAGTACTTCTAAAGAGTTGTGAGACCTTCTCCTAGGGAGTTAACAGAGCTCAAAAGTGCACAAAGACAGGGCAAGGGTCAGGTTCACATCCCATGAAAAGACTCTGCAAAGGCTTGATCCCTTCACCCTCTCATTGGACACAGAGAGGCATTTAACTCATAAGAAAGTACAGGTTTTTAGCTCGGTGACCACATCTATGGAAAAGGCTGTTGCAGCAAAACTGCTCTGATAAGAAGACTTGCTCCAAAGCAAAGTTCACGTAGCAATGAGAAATCTGCATGAAGACCAGGTTGTGAGCACGTGCTTAAGTCAATGCAAGCAAGCAAATCTTTTGATGTCAGAGGAATTTCTCCCAGGAGTTACTGTGTGCCCAGGTCACTGGACACTGGATGGTCCAGCATCCTGCAGCAGTACAATGAGTTCTCAGTCCCCTGACAGGAGAAATTCTGGTTTGTATACTTTTTTTTTATTTTTGAAGTGATATATCAGCCTTTCCAGTGTCTCTCTGGAAAAGGAGATTCCTGTCTGACAGAACACAGCAACAAAAGGGAACACAGAGATTTTTATGACTTTTGTCATCTTTTAATATTATTTTATGAACTGCGGTTCTAGCAGATTCAAATCGTAGCCATTGCTTGCTGCTTTGTTTCTACTTATGAGACTCAAAGCCAAAACTAAAAGTAAACCTAGCATGTTTGACATACTTCATCCTGTGCAAGAGAACAGCCTATAACAGCTAGGAAGAAAACATTGAAATAAAAAAAAAATAAGGAAAGAAAGAAAAGGAAAGGAAAGCTCTTGCTTTTATAGAATTATTATTCAAAAGCCACGGTACGTGGCTCTGAAGCTAAGTGGTGTAGCTGTACATTGCACAGACTAGTGTATGCCTCTGACGTGCTAAACACTGATATCTCCTTATAATGATGTGTTAATGTAAAGGGAGTGATTTTGCAAAATTTTATGCCTTATTAAGGAAATGATTCAAGCCCAGGAAATGTGCGGGTTAAGTACTTGCTTTCATAAACATGGGTTATGGTGGAAAAAAAGATTTTAGATATTATGTGGAAAAATGCAGTAAAAAGCGCTGAATTAGCCCATTCCATTACATTGAATTGTTCAGCAATTATGGTCATCCCCCAGCCTAGAAAATTGAAGTATATGATGAAAACCCAATCTAAAGATATCCACTGCTGCGCTACTGAAGACACAGCATATCATCCTTTAAAAGGCACTTATGGCTTCAATGACCAGAAAAAAGTTATCTGAGGAATAAGTTTAAACCTCCAGCTCCAGTCCCAACGCGGTGCAGCCCTCCTCTCTTTCCTTTCACTTCTCAAACCACTCACGCAAATAGGAATTGCAACAGATTGTCAGGGGCTCAAACTTGCTCTTCGTAAGTGGAAGATCTCATACAGAACTTTTAATTGTAAAGCAAGAGCAGTCTTTTGTGTTCTTCGTTACAGAAGGCAGGATCAGGCCACCAGGCAGCATGATGGGGATGGCCCATCTTGTTAGGGAAGAAAAATGTGTCATGATCGGAACTGGGTGGAGTGGAAGAAATAATTTTCAAATATGTGTTTGAACTTGAAATCCACTTCGTATTCCAGTGCTTTCCCTGTGCCATCACTATGGTGTTCACTCACCACAACCGTTTCATTGCTGGATGGTATGTAAATGGACGTTCATGGAAAGCACGCTTTTCATGCACATGCTTGAGCAGTGTCTGCAAAACCCTTTCAGGCTGAGCAGCTATCTGCAGCATGCCTTTTGAACCACGCTGATTTTCTCAGTTCTATTTATGATCTAGTATTTACTAGAGACATTCACACCTACTGGATATTAGCTTAGCAGATCTTTCTCTTTCAGCTCCAAAAGCCACTCACTGTTCCTTCTTTCTTGCTTTCTCTCAGTTCCCTCTCCCTAATGTTTAGAAGCAGTAACTTTAGCTGGAATTCTCTTTTTTTTTTTTTTTTTTCCCTAAATTTAAAAATAATAATGTGGCTCCTCACTATAAAATGTCTGTCTCCTCCACTCCCAGCCTCCTGGGGGTTGCCGTGGGCATGGTCTGCAAATTAAGTGGAGGCACTCAGCCCTCAGTTCAGCTCTAGTCAAACATTAGCTGCAGTGTTTACCCTTGTGTAATCTTCAGTTTTGCATTAATTTAATACTGCTCAGCACTTTTTTAACGTATTCAGCAAATCCGTGGCACATAGTGCTTTGTGTCTGTATCTCCCCCATCAAACCAAGTTTTGATTTTTAACCAAACTCATCAAAGTAAACTCATCCTAATACTTTTCTCCCTCTACTTTGATCTTTACATAATAATAAAAAAAAATGTTGCTTTATGTGGTAATTCAGCTATACTCTGAGGGTTTTTTCCCCCTTAACTTCAAAGAGAGCAAATAGGAAATTGTTTTCATTTTTCTTTCATATTTCACAAACATGTTCTAGTTGTTTTTGAGCAGCAGAAGGTAGTAAGCATCTCCCAATTAATGATTCCCAGGTAATATCCTGGCCTCTTGTAAGCACAGATCTCAAGAAATTCGGTTCATAACACAAACAAATAAAACTCTCTTTGAAGGTCTGGCTAAAGGACAGTCAGAAACAGAGTGGGAGCACATCATCATTCTTAATCAGCCTTCTATCTTTGAACCTTCCTCTGAGCAAAATAAAATAAACAGAAATCTTGGAGTATTTAGTTAGAAAGCCACTCACCTCCTGGCTTCAAAACTGCAAAATCCCACTGGGCTGAAAAGAGCAGCGACTAATGCCATACAACCCAGCGACCTCACCCCTGCCTCCTTACAGGTAATCCCACAACGAAGAGGGAAAAGATTTTGTTAAAGCAAGGACAGAAATAAAGTCAAAACCAGACCTCGGGCTTTTTGGCTGTCCAAATAAAGATCTAGCATTTCACGCCCACCAAGGACACTTGTATAACTCCCACTGCACGACAAAGTGGGCAATCGAGTTCTTACATTGGCATTTGGATTGTGAGATCTTTTCCGGGCTGGTTGAGGCACACCAGCACATGCCTCATCCCACCCACACCGATATTAGTAATGCTGGAAGAATCAATAGCTGTCTGATGAGAAGGTTTTGGGCTCTGCGTGCTTTCACTGTGTGGGGGCTCAGGGCCTGGCGAGGAACCGGAGGAGCCGGAGGAGCCAGGAACCATTTCCACCCCACCACAATGCCCCGGTGAGGAGACCTGGCAGCAGCAAGGGCACTTAGGCTGCGGTTGGGTTATACAGAGGCGCAAAGTCCAAGAAAAAGAGCTGCTTGAGCTCAGCCGCTTCCCCTTGCAGCTGATTTTTCATCCAATCCCCCTCACCACCCTACCCCAATGACCCAACATGTCTGAACATGGCCCTCGGGGTGGGGGGGGACGGGGGGGGCTGCGCTCAATCTCTAGCACACCAAATTTAGTACAGAGAGTGAAAATCCCAGAGCAAACAAGGGAAAACACAGCTTGCTGTTCCTTGTACATGAGATAATTCCTTTTAGCTTATTGACATACGTTGCTTTGTTTCTTCTCCCATTTAAGAAAGGACACAATTATGTGTGCGGCCGGGAGCTGGAAGCGCCGAGCGGGTTCTGCTGGACGGTACCCCACTGGCTGAGCACTCCCCGGGGACCCCCTTGATCTCCTCGCGCCTGTCTGAGGCCCTGCTCGAGTCAAAGAGATTAAGGAAAAGTCAGTGAGAATTTAGGCACGCCTGGCTCCAACAAGCCATTTGCACTAATTCACAAAGGAAAAACCTTGGAAGTGTTTCCAAAAATACAGGCCAGTCGTGTGAGTTAAGGCTGCAAGGGAGCCTAACACGCAGACTTTCCCCATAATCAGGGTTTACCTCAACTCTGTTTATTCTGTAAACTCTGGTTTCTCAACAGAAACAGCTCATCACGCTACACCCTGGCTCGACAGACACGCAGAAAGCCTTTGTAAAGAGCTAGAAGTAGAACAACCCAGCTGTTTCTTTCATGAAAACTGTTTGTTAGCAAACTATCTCATCATTTTCCAAGCATTTGGAAAAAAAAAAAAAAAAAGATAGCAATAATAATTACATACAATGGGAAGCTGCCAGATTGATGGCACTGGAAATCAAGGGAGTATCTCAGGCCACGGACAATTACCAGCATGGACAGTAGCAGCACATAGCTGTCCCCACAGCCTCTGGTTAGGGACCAGAGGAGGGGAGCCCAGGCTTTGTCCTGGAGACAAGTGAATTATTCAAAGCAAGCCATTTGCCAGATTGTCCTTTTCCTTTTTTCTTTTTTTTTTTTCACTTTCGGTTTGAAGAGTGAATTTCTACAGAGCACTTATGATTTCACAGATTTATTTCTTAGAATTGTTGAATAATTCTTGGCTGGAAGCCCCATCCACAAGCTGTTCACGTTGAGGCTACATTGGCCGAGCAGCTCGAGGGAAGTTAAGAGTAGATGCATCGCAGGGCTGGAGGCACCAAAAGCAAAGGAAAGAGCCACTCCAAGGCTCAGCCCAAAGACCAGGGCAGTGCTACATGTCCCTTAGCCGATGGAAGAAGGCAAGAGCTCGCTGGCCGTGCAACACAAGCTGAGCTGGTGGCTGCTTTGCTCATGGAAACACGTCAGTTCATCCATGCAGTGATGCCAGGCTGACCATGCTGCGTCATCCCCACAGCTATCTGTGAACATACGGACTGTACATGCAAATGTAGGCACCTGGCTCATTGTTCTTCTGTCCCTATCACTTTTGTAATCAAACATCATGACTGAATACCTGTATTGATTTATTCAGCATTCATGTGGCTATTGATCTGAGTTTCCATTACAGAGGGGCATGTACAGCATCAGCAAGAATTTGCTTCTCAAACTAAATCAGTCAAATATTTGTGGGAAAAGAAGTGCATGTTATTTTGTCTTGCTTGATGTTACTACAGAGTAAGACCCACCAAAACAGTATGGAGGGGAGACAGTGATTCCCCATCCACCAGGAGAGCTGGTTGAGGGCAGCACAACCTGGATCAAATTCAAACCACTGTAGGCTCTTGACTGTATTACTGCCAAACCCTGAGCCACCCAGTCCCTCTCTCCCTCACCCCCAAAAAATATGTTTAGATTCCAAACACAAAGCTTAATTGTTTATTAAGGAAGTGGTTATGATGGGAAAATAATGCTGCTATGGGGGAAGGAGCAGGAGGGGTTTACAAGATGCAGTGGGATTTATCATCATCTCCTCCAGATCAACTCCCTCACCCTTTTGTTCTTCTTTTGCTTTTGCTTTAATTCTTACTGAAAAAGAAGTCACTTCTCTGACTGTGGACAGGATGGTATGCAAAACCCACACAGGATGACTGCATTGTATTGATATCATGAGAAAAGATCAGCTTTCCTTGTATTCATAGCCCTATGAGACCGCTAACTAAACATGTGGCCTTATTTAACCCCTGCTTTATTCTCCCAATGCGGCCGGTGTAATTACAAACCGAATGTATTTTACACCCTTTTGTAGTGTATTGGTATATCTCCTGTTAAGCAGAATAATTTCACGCATGGAAACTGGAGTTAATTTTTCCCTTTGAGGATATAAGACTGTGAGCTGGTACCTAACTATCTATTCTGTGTAATGATACCCCTGAAAGTACCACAAAAATCCAGTCATAGACCCATGCTCAGATCTTAGCAGCATGTTTACAGGACTGAAGCCACCTTTCCATCGTGTCCTGTGGAGCTGTACCAGGGACAGATTTGCCCTAATGGACCAGTGGCAGAATCAGAAAATTCTCAATAATGGAACAAGGCAGAAAACAAAACAACTCTGGCTCATTCCGAAATCCGCAGTGCTCACATCATGTATATCTTTATTCGGTGATGCAGGATGACTCACAAAAATGTTAGCTCAAGATATATTTTAAACTCCTGAGCTAGCACTGTCCTGAGAAGAAAATTCTAATTTTGCTTCCTGTGGGCATACTTTCGAGAGGAGATTATAAATCTGAGTAGTGAAAATTGCACTCCCTTTTTTTCCACGCAGGCGGTTTTGGGAGATCAGGATTTTTCACTGTAAAAACAGCAAATTGCCCACACAAACAATTTACATGCACACCCAAAACCACACACCCCAAATCCCATGCTCCTGTTCTCCACCCTTGCACAGTGTGTTGCTCTCTTTTCTTCTCTGCTGCCCGGTTGGTCTAAGCTTGGCTTTGTGAGATTGCCCCTAGCTTTGCAATAACAAATCTAGGTCTTTCCATCCAGGCAGGAAACGTTTGCATTCTAAAACCAGCAGAGCCTGTTCCATTTCTGGCTGGATGCAGCCAGGTCTGCACGTTCACTCTGGGCGTTTCAGCTGAAAAGCTGTGCTGAGGACATTTTGAATGCCTAGCTTTGAATGTCAGGCATGAAATGAGCTTGGAGAAAGCTGGTCCCATGGTGGGGCACCAGGCAGCACTGAACGAGCTAGCACTTTCAGGAGCAGCAGAGCAGCTGCCTTTCCATGCTGCCCTGTCCAGGCTGTCTAGCCAGCTCTGCCTTGGCCAGTGCAACTGCACTTCTTCTGGGAACCCCTTCCCTACTTTCAGACCCAGCTTTTGGTGCTTCAGGACTCTCAGATCACCTTCATCCCACCTTCACTCCCAGGTCCCCCCATCCTGTCTGTTCTGCATATGTCTTGTTTTTCTCTTTCGGAACAAATCAAGTACTTCTCTCAAAAATTGAGTCCATGTATGATGCTGGGAAGCAGACTTCAAGGACTGCTTCCTATGGAGAACACAGGCAAGATTACAGCTTCTTTAGTTTCCTACAGTTCTACTGTGCTATCTCTTAATAGGCTTTCAGAATCATAGTATCACAGAAGGGTTGAGGTTGGAAGGGACCTCTAGAGCTCATCTGGTCCAACCTCCTGGCTCAAGCAGGGGCACCTAGAGCAGGCTGCCTTAGAACCATGACCAGTTAGCTTTTTAGTATCTCCAAGAGACTCTGCAACCTCTCAGGGCTACCTCTGCCTCTGCTCAGTCACCTTTATGGTGAAAAAGAGTCATCTTTATGGTGTTCAGAGAAAATCTACTGTGTGTTTCGGTTTGTGCCCATTGCCTCTGGTCCTGTCACTGGGCTCTACTTAAAAGAGCCTGAACTAAGATTCCCCCCTTAAGGCTCTTAAGATCCCCCTTCCCTAGGCTAAACAATCCCAGCTCTCCCAGCATTTTCTCACAGGAGATGTGCTCCAGTCCCTTAACCATCTTTGTGGCACTTCGTTGGACTCTTGTCCACATATCTCTTGTACTGAGGAGCCCAGAACTCAACACAGCTCTCCAGGTGTGGCCCCACCAGTGCTGAGTAGAGGGGAAGGATCATCTCATTAATTTGCTGGCAACAATTCTAAAACAGCCCAGGGTACCACTTCACTTTCTTTGCCACAAGGGCACATTGTTGGCTAACAGTCAACTTAGTGTCCACCAGGACCTGCAAGTCCTTTTCTGCCAGTCTGCTTTGCAGATGGGTGGCCCTTGCTTATACAGGTGCTTAGGGTTGTTCTTCCCCAAGTGCCTGCTCAGCACCTCACTAGGGGTGGGCAAAGCTTGTTCTCCTGAAAATGAAAAGAAAAATAGAAAACAAAAAATACTTTACTTTTATTTAAAATTTCCTTCAAAAATTCAAATTTTGGGAGGAAAAAAAAGCAGAGCGAAAAAAAACACTTAGGAACTTTCCTGCAAAAAAAATTCCCTTGAGGAGAAAGCCTTTCAACAAAAGCAATAACAAAAGACTTATGTCAGACAATGAATTCCATTCAGCTCTATAGGCTGTTTGAACATGGCTGGCACACACAAACCAGAAGCATCTCCTTGGAGGGACAGAAAGTACATCCTTCTCTTTCAGCCAACAAGACATCAAAGGTAATGAAAAAGCTGGTTCACTTTCTGAACAGAGAATATCACCAGGACATCTCCTATATGATCCTCAGCATTTGTCCATAACTTTTAAGATTTGGCAGAAGCATCAAATTGAGCCAGATCCCATGGTTGGTTCCTCATCAAGCAAATCTCTTTATACATCTCAGCTTGTTTTGCATTTTTTGCATCCCATATGCATGAAGGCTTACTCTCTGGTCAGTCCATGTCAAAATAAGTGGGACCATGAGACCACCTAGGAGTTGGTGTAATAAACAGTGCCCATGCCTGGAGGTTAGCTGCCAGTTCTACTCAACTGCTAGGATGGACCTTGAGACATTTTTCAGGTCAGTCAGGCCCTGGGCAAGTTTCAAGGACCTTGAAGACACTGGACATGAACAATTGTTGCTTTTGTCCCATGCCAACTACGAGTCTGCTATTCAGTTTCCAGGCATGATTCAGAGGTTAACATAAGCAAGGCATTGCTCAGGTGGGAAATTTGGACAGGTCCCTTATTTTGGCAGGTGAAACAGTCCAACAGTTAAGTAAATGGGCCATTCCACAACAACAAATGGTCATTTAGGTAGGACATTTAGTTTATCACAATTGAGAGACAACAAGATGAGCCACATCAGTGGTTTTGGTGGTGCCAACCCTTAGGGATGTTAGTCCAAGTTGCAAAACCCCTGTGAAAGGCAGCACATACATCTGGCTTCCCAGAAGACACATGGCATTAGCAAGGAGGCATGCCTCAGGTCTAAAGGCAAAGAAGGTGCAGCAAAGAGTAAAAAAGAGCTAATAAGTGCTGCTCTTCCATTTCCGTAGGCATGAATGAAGTATTTCACCTCCATCTCACCCCACTCCTCCTCCACATAACACATTTGAAATGGAGGGTGGATTTTACAGGGATTTTAGCTATGCTATTTCAGCCCAGACCTACCCTGCCACCATCCCCAGGGCACTTTGGTGTCTGGTAAAAACGAAATTTATCTTTACAATCAGGCATTTTGGTTTCTTTTTCTCATCTATCCTCACCCCAATAGAACCTGTCTTCTCAGCACAAGTCAGTTAGGTAAACCTGCAGAGTGCTGCCTGGATTTAAACCTTAAATCTAGTAGCATTTCAAAACAAGCCTGCTGCCATAGTTGGTCCAAAAGTTTGCCCCTGATTTGAGCAGTATTCTGCAGCACACAATGTTATGAGCCCAAACACTACTTTCTGCACAGAAATGTGAGTAGCTTGCAGCTGAATAACTTATTCTGATCTCTGCTGATGGCTGGGTTTTTTTTCCTTTTTAAATGGGTTTCGTGGGGAGAGGGAAAGGGTGCTCTGGTTTTTGAAGAGGCTTTATGGTTTTCTTGCACCAAATAGCTGATGTTGTGTGCAGCCCTCACATTTTAAGAACTAGAGTCTGGGAAGTGGAGGGTTAGTTTGCCTGTGTCCAGCTACTGGGCTTGAGGGAAGAGGAGCAACTGTGATTTCAGAGGACTAATCCTATTTATGTTGTACATGAAAATAAAAGCTGTCCCAAAACACACCATCCCCAAACACACAATCTTAAAACACACCATCTTTCTACCACTGAGCTAGAGGAGATTTCAGGGCATTAATGGAAACAGGACTGGACCCCAGCTCTGCCTCTCGTCACTGGATGTTCGTTATGCATGTAATGTGCTTTGCTCTTGAAATTTATTTCAAGGTCAGAGAAACTTACCTTCTGTGTATATTGGGTTGAGGCATATTTTGTTAGCAAAATTTATAAGATGGCTTGTTTTAACAGTTGTTACGGTAGATTGATTGGGTAATATTTACTTGTGCTATAATTATCTTATTTCATAGTAGTGGATGTAAGGAGGCAGCTAGACGCGCTGAAACCAGAATAACAGAAATCAGGAGATTCGCAGCAGGAGGCAAGGTGTTGTACTGTATATACTGTTGTGTCTTGTTATTTATATCAAGCTAAACTTGTTTTTCCAGCTATTTGTGCAATTGACTGGCTACCCAATAAATTACATCATTTCCAGCACTGAATGGCACCATGACATGTTAACTAGGAATTTAAGCACCAGAAAATAATCTTGACTGACTTAAAAGTGCAGCTATAAAAGCCCAATGAAAGCTAATTTTCTGAGGCAGGATGGGGAGGAGGAGAAGTAGGAAACGGGCAGGAGGAGGAAAGGAGGGAGCAGGGCTGGGAGACAGACAAAAAGAAAGCCTCATGCCCAACCTGATTCATAGACATACACAAGTTTTAAAATTCTTAGTCTAAAAATATATTCCCTGTAAAAATTCACTTGTAGGTTGATTGGTCTCTCCTCCCTTGGCCGAGCCAACTCTGAGCCCTGCTCATGTTTTCAGGTGTAGACGAACATCTGCTTAGAGGTGAACTGCAAAGAGCTCATGTAAAATTAAGTATGTGTAGCTACACGTGGCAAATGCCCCAGATAGAATTGTAGAAGCAGAGATGTGTTCCTCACATTTATTTCATTTATTTTAAACTTTTTGTATATAGGAACAGGCCAATGTGGAAAGAAATGAGAATTCAAGAATACCATATTTATTATCTTTTAACTAGACAGGCACAAACTTCTTAAACCTTTCACATAAGCAAACGGCACCATGACACTATGGTCTGAGACAGTGGGACTAGGAAAGGCTGGTGCCTGCTATCAAGGCTGAGCATTTCACCAGGCATGTTGGCTACCCAGGGCACCCAGCCCAGGCAGGGCTGGAGGATGCTGGGGCTCCTTGCAGCCCACTTGCCCTGGATTTCTTCATCTAGAGTCTCACCCTAACATGAATTTAGGAAGCAAGAAGAGTTCCCTAACCACAGAGGACAAGCACAACAATCCAGGGAGCCTCTTCTTCTGTGGTGGTGTCCCTGTAGGTGGCCCCAAGGCAACAGCCCAGGAATGAAGTGGTGAGAAGGATCCCTGGGTGGAGGAGGGATCTCACCTTTCATCCCGTCGCAGCCCCAGGACCACTTCCTACAGCCTGGCACCAGGGTTTGCTTCCTGAACAAAGGCTCACCCCAAACCAAAGCTCGTCTAAGCTTCGGGTAATTTTAGCTTAGAAGATGAGCATCCTGCAATTACGCTGCCTGCTTGTTTGCCTGCCTGTCAACCTCCTCTTCCTCTCAGTACACACGCCCTAATAAATTTTGATTCCAGTTTCAAGGAACATTGGGTGAGGGAGGAGAAGATAGACCCTAATTTGTGACCCCAGTGAAGGAAGAGCGCGCCAAACTCAGCTGTTATATTTGGCAAGGACGGCCCAGGCAGCCAAGCACAGCCTTTCTGGCTGGCAAGTGAACACGCAGGCAGGCTACCAATGTGCACTCAGCTGGAGGGGAGCTGGGATAAACTGGGGCTGTCGCCATGGGCTCAGGGCATGCGTCATCAGAGGATCCAAGTCTGCATGAGACAAACCATCACTGATATAAAATTCCAAAGAGTATAAAATGGCACAACAGAAACTATTCATGATAGTTCAGTCTCCTTTTTATTTTTCTGCACGTTCACTTACAAGAACAGAGAAGGCAACCTCAATTTGGTCAGAAAACAAGGTATCAGCACAATACCTTCTGGGGACCCCTGGATGCATGTCTTGTCTGGTAACATGGTCATCACCTCCTTCATGGACCATGCAACCGAGCACCTTGCCTTCAGTGGTCCCCAGTTTCTCATCCAGGCTCCCAAGCAAAGGGCAGTCAGAGCCTTTGCAGCATGCCAAAATGTGGGGATGCCTGGGAGAGCCTTCAGGCTCTGAGGATCAAAGCTCTAAGCAGTTGCTTCCCCAGGAACCGCAGTATCTGTGCGACTCTTATTGTCTTTCCCCTGAAATCCACACGTTCACATGCCATAGCATCCTGGCGTGAGTAGATTTATAAGCTTCCCCTGGCCTTCTGTCTCTCAGTCGGCAGGGTGCTTGGAGGAACCAGTGCCACACACACTTCCATGTCAGCCCTGCCACTTACCACACATGCTGCCATCTCTGCAGGCAGGGACGGGAGACTCACGCTGCGCCAGGTTCTGCTCTCCACTCCTTTTCCCCAAGGTCAGTAGGTTTGCCCCAGCGTAAGCGAGAGCACAAAAGCTGGCCCTTTATCAATGGGGTTTGGTGCTCTTTAATGGGATTAGCCAGTTCCACCCAGTGCTGGTTCCTACAAAGGCTTTTTCTCCTGTCTCAATGACGTGTTACATCTTAACGTGTGTGGTCATATCTGCAGTCGATTTGTGCAGCTCTTTGTTCTTTGCACATGTTTTTATTGCCTAGGGGGCATGCAGCAACCAGCCAGCAAGCTTTTGTGGTGCCCAGTTTACTCGACTGTTTATACAGTTAATGCGCTGCAGCCAAAATAAGAATCTGCAATATCAATTCATTGAAAGTAAAGCTGTATGACAATTGCAGAGCACTTTCAGATTGGCAGGACATAAAGGATGCAACACTGCCAACAGCTCATGGTATAGCTGAGTTACATCTCATTTAACTTTAGCAACCTATTCGCTTGGCAGCTAGATGTTTAGCCCCCTCCAAGAAAAAAAAAGCAACACAAGAAGCAGCACCTTCACAGGGCAATTCACCCCCTCTCCCTTAGGCACCTATTGAGGTTGAGATGAAACACCCTGTAGAGGTCCCTCTGTCGCTCTCCTTCTCCATCAAGGATGGAAGGAGCCTCATACAACTGTTTTTTCAGTGGCCAGCACCAGATAAGCCCCCAAACTCTTGTTGGTGGGTATGAATATTTGATCAATAATGACCTGAGGTGCTTGTGAACATTTTGTTAAAAGAAGCATAGAAGTGAAACCCTCTCTTGCCTACCACCAATGGATCTATGCTGTTCCATGGTCACAGACCATTTATCATAAGACCATGAATCAGCAAGCACCCTGACGAAAGTATTGGCCACTCAACAGGGCTTGAAATGTCTCGCAACGCTGGCATGCAACCTTGTTTTAGTCAAAGCAGCTTTCGCAAAAAACATTCCCTGGTAAGTAGTATACAACAACCCAGTTTCAGTTAGCACATGCACATTGAGGAAATATTCAGGGACACATCATCAAAAGAGTAAGGAGTTTGGAGCATTTGGAACACTTTATACGAGAATTGTCTGAAATAATTGAAGTTTCAAAATGGTCATCAAAACATATTAGTTATATATAAATTGAAATTTTCATTTGTGTGCTAGCAATCAGAAGAGCTCATCCTTCTATTTTAGTTTTGAACTTTCTGTTCTGACCACTCTTTTTTCTGCCTTCCTCTTCTTTTTCACTTCTCTCCAATTTTTCAAATTAAAAAATGGAAAAGTAGTGAAAAAAAAAAAAAAGTTGGGGGGATTATTTTACTTCTTTCCTAATTTTTTTTAATCATATCTTTTTTTTCTTCAGGTAGTAAAAAAAAAAAAAGAAACATGGTTAAAGGATTGTGAAATGTTATCTGTAACTGTAATTTTAAGTATCAAGAACAGAAAATTCTTTTGAGGGTTTTGTAGGAGAAAACAATGCTTTGCCTGTGCTTGCCCCATTCTGGGAGAGCTGCGAGATATGCCCGACGTGTCAGTGGTGTCCCATCAACCCAAAGGCCTCTTGAGCAGCCCAGGGCAGACAGGTCTCATTATGTGAAAGTAGCTCACCACCATCCTGCCACCCAGGAGCCTGTGAGTGGCTGGGCAGGGCGCACTGTGGTCAGCTTCACACAGGGCAGGACTACCTCTGCCTCCCCTCTGTTGGGAGTTCTGGCTTTGGGATGGCTTGGCCATCCCCTGCCACTGTTACTGGAGCCCCAGAGCCAGCGTTTCCATCCAAACTCCTCTCACGTGCGCTTTCCTGCAACGGCAGCCACTCCGGAAAGCATCCCCAAACCGTGCAGGTTAAGACGTAATAATCAAATCGGAAACTTTCTGGCACTGCTTTTCTACACACTAAATCCTCGATAACAGATTAGCACACCAGAGCCTCTGAGCAAACGTAATGACTCCTTCCCTGTGCTCCCTCCCCTCAACAAACCTATGGCTGGAAAACCTATAAATGTGCTATTTCAGCTGTTTTAAGCAGCTTATCATGATTTTCTGAAAGACTGGCCTCAAGACTCTGGATCTCCTTCTTAATAACATTTAATGCTACCATTATGTAATTGAATCCATTTTTTCTGTGTGGTGGGAATATTATTAAACTGTAATTCATTTCACTGTCTTGATGCACTTGGACTTTTAGGTCCAAGTCTGGAATGTTAAAAGCAAAGAAAAGAGAAGAGAAGAGAAGAGAAGAGAAGAGAAGAGAAGAGAAGAGAAGAGAAGAGAAGAGAAGAGAAGAGAAGAGAAGAGAAGAGAAGAGAAGAGAAGAGAAGAGAAGAGAAGAGAAGAGAAGAGAAGAGAAGAGAAGAGAAGAGAAGAGAAGAGAAGAGAAGAGAAGAGAAGAGAAGAGAAGAGAAGAGAAGAGAAGAGAAGAGAAGAGAAGAGAAGAGAAGAGAAGAGAAGAGAAGAGAAGAGAAGAGAAGAGAAGAGAAGAGAAGAGAAGAGAAGAGAAGAGAAGAGAAGAGAAGAGAAGAGAAGAGAAGAGAAGAGAAGAGAAGAGAAGAGAAGAGAAGAGAAGAGATCTAACCATCCAGCATGTTCCATCACCACTCTGAATTTTTTCCACAAAAAAGAATTATCAGTTCCTTTATCACCCCTGTTCTTATATTTCTTATTTTTTACCATATGTGCACAAAACCCATAGGGCTCCTATTCATTTGTCAGAGCTTCATCCTTTCCTGATATGGGGAGATTCTTCATTATCCCGATTTGCTGAGTCTTAACTTTTTTGCCAGAGAATTTTTGGAAATGCAATCATGTCAGGGATGGTACTTTTTTACATCTGTTGCCCCCTCCATATTAAGTGCTTGGCTTGTGGCCAGCCATCTTACAAGTAGCCATATTATTATTGAAACCACATGCTCATTAGTGAGCCTGGCACTGGCTCAACAACCACTGTCCGAGGCTAACATTATATTCCATTATATCCCAGACAACAGGACAGTGTAGCATACAGTTTGCTCAGAAGAACAAACAGCCTCAGTTGACAAAATCTGAATCTTAAACTCTCAGAAATGCAACCCATTTTCTGTCTCTTTGTATGTGGGCTCCAGTAGTTCAGAGAAAGATGTATTTTGAAAGAAAATACTGTACCACTAGCTTATCTTCTTGATTTTTAATTTCAAGGTTTGCAGGGACAGCAGGAGTTCCTGGGCCCTTCTCTAGTGGGTTTAATCACTTTATCCCTTGGGAGGCATGCAGGAGTATTTCACTTAATATACAGGAATGACTCATGATCATTGCTTTCAATTAGGAATGTCCTATGGGATTTCTGGGAATGGTGTTCTCTTGTTTGGGGGAGGGAAAAGAGAATAAGTGGGAGAAACACAGACAGAATCAGACCAGTTCAGACCAACTTTTCCAAGAAATGCATTTCAAAGTGGGTAAGCTTCTACCTTCTCTCACACATCCAAACCATTTGCCTTGCTCAACACAATTACTGGCACCACTCAATAGACATCATTTCTTAGCTTAAACCACAGATTTATGTGAACTTCATCTTGCACTGAAGTCCTTGCTTGTTTATCTTTGATAAACATATAAAGCAAGACTTGCTAAGGTCAGAAGCCTCACAGGCTGGAAAATGGGCTGAGACATTTTCAGTGTTTCTTTTCCTGCTGGAAATAGCTGCAGCTGAAGGTCAGTTCCTGTTTCTCCTGCTGTAACAGGTATTACACCAATGGCTGTGTGCATAAAGTCTCAGGTGCAATATAATATTTCTCAAAGACTTCTGGACTGACTTAAGTTCAGTGATTTCTCACAGCAGTAACCTTATTCCATTAAACTACTTTCATGCTGGTGACCGGGACTTGCAGAAATACACAGGGTTGAGTCCAACGTTTTTTAAGGTCCATATAAAAAAAGTAAGACCATCCCAAGCCCATCCGAAACATGAGAGGAAAACACTTTCCATGGTTTTAAGTGTACCCAATCTTGTATGAAAGCACCGTGTCCTGTTCCCAGAAGCAGGGATAAACTTGCATTTATCATAACTCTGAAGAGAAATAAAAGCTTACACAAGAAAAGGCCATTACAAATTCCTGCAGTTCAGAGTTTTATAAATGCAAGACCCATTTGTGAATACAGACTACAAGAAGATAGCAAATAAGCTCCTTTTCTTCGAGGAAGGGAAGGGTTAACCCTGACAAATGACATGCTAAATTTAGAGTCATTTTTGCATGTGGTTGCATGTCTAGTTGGAACGAGTCTGCCAAAACTCATTTTACTTATGACCCTTTACAGCTAGCAGAGAAAGAGGTCCATTGTTTTCTTTGTATTAGCGAGATTAAAAACACAGTCCCCCCAACTGAAAAGGCAAGCACTGGAAGCACTGTCTGAGGCACAAAGAAGCATTTTTAATTCTTAATAAACCACATACAGACACACATCTATATGTGTGCATCCAACACATGCAAGCATGTGTATATCCTAGAGGGCCGGATCTCCTTCTATAAACAGCTACGTGCCATGTGGGTGAAAACAAAATGAGGGAAAGAGGGATGCATCTCTCACTGGCCACCCTTACTTCAAACGCTGCAGCAGAGTCTTCCCCTGGTAGCCCTCGGGAGATGTCTTGTACAGAGGGTCTGTTACCGCATCTGTCTGCCCTCAACCAGATGTGACTGGGGAGAGATGCAGATGTGCCACCACCCTTCTGGCACAAGTAGCAGGGAGCCAAGCTAATGTGTTGGTGACAGCTGCTCTCCCTGTCTGGAGCAGCAGCACATTGTACGGAGAGAGAGCAAGTTCTGTAGGTCCAGCCAGCCTCAGCAAAGAGGCAAGAATCCACCCTCCTCATCTCCAGCAAGCGCCTACTGAGGATGGGATCAGTTGGATGTAGATGTCTATGTCTGACCTAGTTACCCCAGGGCTCATTTGGCACTGGGACGGAGGGGAATACAGTCGATTTTGGACATGCTTCATCTTGCTCTAATGCAGAATGTCTTAAATAGATCTCCATGGTCTCTCGGGGGAGGTAGATGACTAACACAGGTGTGGACGTCTCTACACTTGACATCAGCAGCTAGCCAGGATGAATCTCACCCTGGATATTTCACTGCTCTTCATATTTCTTTGCAACAGGTAGTCTTTGCCTCCTGCCTGCTCCTGATGAGGAGCTGGCCTTGGCCCTCCCAAATCTTGCTGTAGCTGGCAAAACTCCTGGAGAAGCTCCCCCAGGGTACAACCAGCTCAAAAAGGACTCAGTCTCTCGTGAAAAATAGCAGAACAGCTGCACGGGTTTTCTGTGGGGAGCGCAGTGGCTGAGCAGCAGGACTGTAATAACTGTCTCTACCTACACAGCTCTTCAGTTCTTTGTCAATGGTAGAAAACTCATTCCTCTTTCCTCTCAGGGTTAGAATATTTACCTTGTGGCTGCAAGAGATACACATTTAGGCAAAGTGCTTGGTCTTCCTTTGAGCTGCTGAGAGTGGTAAGTGACATTCGATGTGTCCTTCCCAGACATTTAATGCTCTTGTACACATAACGCTCTCATGGGAACAAGGTACAGCTGATAGAAAGAAATAACATCTTGCATTATACCAGCTGAAATGTTTAGGAAAAAAACAGACAAGGTACAGAAGCTGTTCATTAGTTCAGAAAGGGAGGCAGCAAGCTTCAGAACTAAATCTGGAATGCAAACAATTGCTCTGAATTTGGCTACATTAATCAGCAAGGTGTTTTAAGAGAGAAGATATTTTCTACCAGTTGTGCAAAAAGTTGTGCTAGTGAGAAGAGAGGTCCCTTTGAGACAGACAGTCAAAGGGAGAGAGGTAATTATCACCAATATAACACCAACGGGTTAGTTGGAAGGAACTGGAAAATTACAATGTGCACAAACCAACTTCTCAAGCAGTTTAGGCAGAGTTTAGTCACCCATGTCCAAATATGTGATCCACAAAGGATTTGCTTAATCCTTTAGATGTCTGAGAGTCTGTAAGCGCTTGAGTTTGGACAGGAAAGCTTAGTTTGGCGTCAACAGTTCTGCTACAAAGCATGCCCAATGGAACCATGATACTGGCTGAGCCAAATACTTTTTCTTCATCTCTGCCAAAGACTGTGAGATTCATGGATTGTGCCTCGGTTCATGGAGGCTGGATCCAGTAAACATGTTCAAAGCACATCTAAAGTTCCCTGACAGTCATGAAAGCTTGCGATGCTTTCATTAACAGGGGTGGTTGTGAGATTCTTGTGCATAACAGCATAAGTTAGCCTCGAAGATTTCCTCAAAGAGCAAGAGAGAGGTAAGTTCCTTCACCTTAGGGTGCTTAAACTCCATATCACCCCCTCCCATGAAGCTGTCCTAGCCACCCAACTGTGGACTACATCAATTGCGTGTTTCCCTGGGAGGCAGGTGGAGGAGCTCCCAGACCTCCTGATGAAGATAAGGCCCCATGCCAAAAGGAAAATGAGAATTCATGAGGCCAGAGAAAGGACAGGCTAGGCTCTGCAGTGTTCTGCTCTGGACACTTTCTCCAGTAATGGGGACTCCTGAACTCTAGTTTTTGAAAGATTTAGATTCAGCTCAGCCAAACCAGCAGGACTTCTGAGTGTACACAGCTGCAGAGTTATAGGAACCGAAGATCTTTTTTGGCTCAAATTTTGGCACCTGGTGACAGTCTAAATCATACATTCAGCATCCACATCCTTCTTTGGATTTTGCCCTAAGGAGCCTATAGGTATGTACCCATGGCAAGGACATCTATGGACCAAGAGGTCTTGGGATTTGCGTACATTCATGCAAGGAGCTATGACACAGTTAGGGCCTGTCCCTAATGCTTCATTACTCTGCCTTTGCCTTATGCCAAACTCAACAGCCCACCAAAGTCCAGCAGTTGCCAGTGGTTTCAGGAGGTGCTGATGACTACAGTCGTTAAAGGGATGGCATGGGGAGGAGGCCACAGCACATCTCCCTCATCTCCATCCTCCTGAGGCACTTCCTCTCACTTCAGATGGTTGCCAGTTCATGATCAGGGACACCAAATGGTCTCCAGATGCATCAAAACTAGGTTCAGTAAACAAGAGGAATTTTCTCCTGTCTCCCACCCAGTATAGAATAACTTAGTTTTTTGTTGTTTATTCATAGTTAAAATCCCACAGGTGTTTCCACCTCACAGAAATTTCTGTACTTCTTTGATTCCCTCTATCTCCCTGATCTCAGTGATATCCCAGAATAATGACTTTCCTAAGTTAAATATATGTTGGGCAATTGATTTTGTCAATTTTAATTTGCTGTCTTAGTTTCACTGGGTGTTCTCCTGGTGTTTTTTTTACGTAAGGAAAAATGGTAAGGAAGAGCATCTGATTTATCTTCCCAGTTCTATTAACTAGCTTGGATAGCTCTACCATACACTTTTCTTTTTCATTTCCTCTCTAAATGATCCCAACCTTTTTAGTCTTTCTTCATATGGAAGTCATTCCATGCCTCCAATCTTTTTTTATTGTCCATCTCCCTATCTAGTTTTACTGTTTTCTCTCCAGGGCAGGGAGACCAGTGTCGAGCATGCAGTTCCAGGCAGCTGGAGGAGTACCATTTATGCCATGACACAGTGGGATACAGTGGTCTCAAACTGTGAATTCCATTTTGCATTTGAGCCTCCATTTTGTACGACATGCTGAATGTGTCTAACCCTGAGCCAGGACATGGAAACGCGCTCCAGTACAGCCCGCTGTCAAGGAAAGGTATTAGACACTACCCGAGAAAGCCATTTCATAGCAGTCTGGACCCAACAACTGCAATTGGCTTTGAACTGTTGGCCCAAACCCAAAGGAAAAATAGATTTTAAACAGAAGGTGCTGGCATGCCTGGTGGATCTGCAGCTTCGCAGTCTCTGCACATGGCAAGAGGAAAGACATTTTTGCTTAGCTGGAGATACTGCTCTCAGCAGTGTAAGCTGCCCATTGCCACACAATGAAGTACTGGTAGGAAAAAGAAACCCCTCCTGTTCTGACCAGTGGACCAATATCTCAGATTCATCAACAAGGTGAGGCTGTGCAGAGGGAAAGGTGTAGGCACCAAATGTTTGCCATGAGGCAAAGTCTTATGGTGACTTTGAAAAGAAAAATTAATGTAGAAATACTGTATGGCAAGGAAAAGTCTCCAGACTAGCTAGAAATAGTAAATGGACTAGCGTTCCTGTGATTTAAGCACAGATTTGATCCTGTATGGATCTGGTGGACACCATTTTCCATGGTAGATCTATTATAATTCACATTGTAATATTTATTAATACCATTTTTTTCTCTGTTGTTTTGGTTTGGTTTTTTTAATCGTTGCTGCACACAAATCTGTAGTAACCAAGGCTCTCCCAGTCAGTCAGTCAGTCAGTCACAGTGTTATATCTTGCTTTACCAACAAGGTCCTTGAGGTAGTACATGGGCTGGCCATGCTCACAAGACATTTCTATCCAGCCTCATGTTGCCCTTTCTCAGAAGAGACACTGTCTGGAGAACACTGAATGTGGCAGCATCCCGCACTGGAAGACTCACCTGGTGCTTGCAGCCTTCACTGTTCCCATCCCATCTCCCCAGGGCATTGGAGGCACCTGCCCATCTTCACATGTGCAGAGCATAGCACTGACAGCTACACTACTGTCACAGCAAATCAGCCTGGTAAGTACAGTTTGGGAATAGTAACAGGCTCTACCTGCAGAAAAGGGAGGCTGCCACCTACTGAAGTCTTTTGAATCTTTGGGTAGAACCCTTGAATCTCTAGGTGGAGCATCACACTGTGCCAGGGAAGGAGATGGCATATAAGGGCTCTCATTTGGACATCTAAGAACTGTTTCAGATTCTTCATGAATTGCCCCAGGAAATCATCTTCATGCCTCGCTAGTTCTTCTATTCTTAATCCTGAGTCTTTTATTTATCTTGTTGCCTTTTCACATGACAAAGAAGATCCTCTGAAGACTCCATAATGTTCCAGACCCACAAGACCCATCCTACCTCCATCTTTGCCTTGTCCTGCCACATCACCCGCAACCTCAATAGTCAACCAAGTGCGTGACAAAGAACAACAAAATTGTCAGCTAGAAACTTGTGGAAGAGGAGGAAAAGAGGTGGCCTCAAGGCTTCATAAAAGCTGAATCAGAAACAGAAGTGAAAGAGCGAGTGCTCTGGACACGAGGAAAGGCAAAGGCTTTGAGGCTTGGATAGAAGAGCAGAAGTGAAAGAGGGAAGTATTTTCCAAATAGCAGAGGCAAACAGGAAGAGCAGAGGGAACGATAATGGATGCCTTATTCCCTGTAGTGGGAAGCTATTCTTGGCTCCTGACAGTAGGTTGTTACATGCTTTGCACACAGAGCAAATAAATATTTCTTTTCCTTTCAGCACAAGTTATTCTCTTCCTCTGTAGTGAGGCTGGACAACTGTTTCTGAAACACCTATGTTAGTGACTGACTTTGACTGGTGAGAGTTCTTTTAATATTTATGACTAAGTTAACAAACTGAACAGTAAGTCCTCCCTATTTCACACTAAGAACTGGAGACTTATCTCAAATCATTGGATTTACCAAATAAAAGCAAGTGAAGAACAACAAAAAAGCAGCGCTAATCAATCACAACGTTCACTTACTTGGACAATTCTCATTGCACTGTAATTATTTAATATTCCATTGTATAATTTATGGAAAAAGCAAAGCCTCCATAATGCAAGTCAAAATTGCAACAGTTTGGCTAAGTATTTGGTGACGCACAGAGTGAAACTAGCTTTTCGGTTGGCCTGCCTGTGCCAGGCAGCGTAGAGAAGGAAGGGTCTTGCATCCTCTGGTATGGGTTACCTTACACATGATGGCCAGAAAAGCAATGTCCAGGGAAAAAGTTCCCATGTCTGAAGGAAATGCCAGGACAGAAAAAGAGGTGATGCTTTTCTGCTCACACCACTAATGGGCTCATCTTCATGAACAGAGAAAAATCACTGGGCTAGAGCCATGAAAACACTGGGGAGACGAGGGGATGGTGAAACACATTGGCGATTAACAGTCACCTCAGGTGTCTCACTCCAAAATTCAGACCTGTGAAATCCCATTGAGCTTTTGGATAGCTTTAGGGGAAGTTTAGAGCTGGTTTCTCCAGAAGTACCAGCTTCTCCGGGCACATTGGATAAATCCATCTCACCGCAAATGTGGGTGGAAGAAGCAGCAAGTACAACTGTACCACTGCTTCCTTTGTGAACAAGCTCAGTGGGAAGATTTTTTTATTGGGTTTATAATAAGCAGGGTTCAGTGTCCTCTGCTGAGGGAGTTCAAGCCTCCTTGGAGAGAATTCGGACATTTGGTCTGTGACCTGACCAGGAGGCAGTGAAGTTTATTCTTCAAATCCCTACGATCCGACTAATATAACCTGGCTACAGAGAGATGTAGGGATAGCACAGGAAACAAAACTGTCACATGCTTCTGGATAAGAGGTGGGTCAGGAAGCAACACTCTCTTTTTCAAAATATTCACTTGTTTTTTCTGGAGAAAGGATTTGAGGGCTAGTCCCAAACCAAAAATATAAATTTCAGCCTGTTGCATCATCACAAGGAAAATGGCAGGAGCCTGTACCAGGGTTTCTCACACCCCTAATAACTGGAGAGCTAGGGGAATTTTCTTCTTTCCTTCCACTCCTGCAAGATCTCAGCTTTGTCCCAAGGCTGGAGAGGATCAATGTCCACTCCCAAAACACTGTGGAGGAGGGCAATGAGTTCCTGCCCTGGCCATTCTCCAGCTGATATGGTGGGACTGAATTTGCTGTAGACCTAAAGTCAATAGTTCCTATCTCTCAGTTACATTAAAGTTACCTTATAAACCCTAGCAATGTAAAGAGGCTCAAAGTATAATTTATAACCTAGCTGAAGGTGTTTACTTATGCTGACATTAGTGTAAATGGGGATCAGTCTGTTAGGCTCTGTAGATCGTTAGGGCTTGTGTAAGAAAACACCCACACTTGATTTGAAGGAACCACTATTAGCCAAGAAATCACAAGCAATAACTCTCCTTTAGTAGAAATGAAATAGCTCATACTCATCAGACCAGACAATCCTCGTCAGGGGGCAAGGGCTGTAACCAGCCAGTCTATAGTAGAGATTTCTAACGTGTGTGATTTCCAATTGCTGCTGAAAACTCATACAGAGTTGCCAGATAACATTTATCAGCACACACAATGAAAAAAGATTAATTCCATGGAGAAAAATATTTTTGGCCCATATTTTTCTGTTAAACCTGATGAGGAGGGTGAGGGGGAAGTATCTTTCTTCCCTACTGTCTCCATCATATACAAGGGAGTATAAAACTGTTTGATACAGGAACGCTTTGCTTCAACAGTTATCTAGTGAGTTAGTAAAGACAATAACAGGATTAAATATATTGTTTGAGATTTGAGATGAATAGGTTATTTTATATTTTGAAAGCTAAGCAACATAGCTTTACCATGTACAGAACAGACCAGAACTTGGCTGCAGTCAGTGCCTTGAGGAATAGACTCCTTCTGGCAATCCTATTCAACAGTGCAAGAAACACCTACCCGTCCTAACCCAGAAAGCTTTTTCCAGAAAGGTATTGTAGGGGAGGGACAAACAAAGCCTTTCCAAGCCCATCTTTACACTGAAGAATCCTTCCACACTGCTCTTTTCACTGAAACACAAAAATGGAAAAAAAAAAAAAACCAACCCAAACTCATATCAACTCATTTAGAAACAGTCAGACAGGCTTTGGATGTTCCTGCTTAACCAAACTATAGCCTTAAGAAGCAAGCTCTACTGTCATTTTAAGTTCTGGCAGATGCAGTAAACATATTTGGATCCAAACCACATTATATTATGTGTGTGGCTTACTGTGAATCACATGCATTAGTGTTTTCGTAATGTGTTTTACACATGAAGCAATGATAACACATCCTTTTTGCACATACTGTAATAAGACTGCAGATGAATATATGCACAGAAACCATGAAAAAATCTACATCTCTGTGCTCAGAATCAGTTTATCATTCTCTCACATCAATTGTAAAACTACAATGAAATTAATTAGGAGCAGAATGATGCCAAAGCTGCAACATAAGCTTGTCACTTCTGCATGAGATCGTGAAAACATTAATTCAGGTGTGGACAGAAATTTGGCCTGACCTGTGTTTGCAAATCTTCTTGCATTTGATTTTTGTGAGTACTTGAACCTGCTACTTCTCTAGCAACATTCAAAAAATCACTTAAAATTAATATTGCAGAATATTGTGCAAAGTCAAGCTGAGACTTGTAATGGAGAGAAATTGCACTGGAAAAAGGATTCTGAATGTTAAACATACTCGTTTAGGGAACAATCTTTGCATTCAGCCAAAACAGCTTGAATTTCAAGTATCAATATACTCATGACCAACTGATTGCAAACAAGCTACAGACCAAGAATTATTCATAGAAATTATTTGATGAATCACTCTGAATAAATTTCAATAATGATCAAATGAAAGAAAATTGTGGTCAGATGCTGGAAACTTTGTGAACAGAAAAGGGGAGGTGAAATTTATTGAGTTACTTATTAGGAACTATTTGTTCAGCTCTACTTGCTACCATACAGTAACGGAAAAGCTGTAAGGAAGCACCTGTGGAGCAGATGAAAAAGTAGGTGGAGGAGTCCTTGTCCTGTTCTCCTGCCACAAAGCCCATTTGGTCAGGACAACTATGGTAGAAATATAGCTGCTTTTGCACTGCCAACGCAGGGCAATGTACATCATTGAAGGAAACTACATTTTTTACTTAAAATAAAACCTTTTCTTTTTTTTTTTTTATTTTGCCTGTGGAAGGACAAAAACCATTTTAAAAATACCCTATTCTCTGGGCAGCACCTTTTAAAACAACTTTTAAGCTTGTTGTTACAGAATAGATCAGCTGCTTCAGTAGAGTCCAAACAGTTTTCAAGTGGCACAAGAAGATCAAAATTTGGTCCTTAGTTGAACTTAAGTAATTTCTACCTGAGCAATGGCTACCCAAGAAAAAATTTGATCTTGTTCTGAATACATATGAAACCCAGTTACTTTTGATTGAGGGACTAATAGGGAAGATATATGATCTCTCTGGAGTTCACATCCAGTTCTTCAAAAGCCTCAGTGTTTCTCACATTTACTTTCACTATATGGTACCTCTTTCCTTCATTTAAGATCCTTGGCTCTGTATAAGGATGTATGCATAAGGAAGGGGAGATTGTGTCACTGTTGACAATAAAACTGCAATGCAAAAATACAGCAAGCACTTTGGTTTATGAGCGCAAATAAAACATTTCACTTCAACACACTGAGGACAGATTTATTTTCACTTGCATCTTTATGAAATGGCTCCCTATACCGCTGCACACACATTTGCACACACATGCAGGCAAATTAGAAAAGAAATCATGCTGGTTCTTGGTTACCCCCAGAATTGCCAGAGAGTTAATGTATGGTCCAAGAAGAGTTTTCAAATGGAATTTTAACCTTTTCTTCCAACAGAGATTCATGGATTCGATTCCTGTCATCACTGAAGCCAACAACAAAACTATTGTTTATTTCTGTGGGAAAAGGATCAGGTCCTTTATTTGCAATTTTGGCTTTTTTCAGAATCATGTATTTTTTTATTAAAAGGAAATAAATCCCTATCTGCATTTAATCACACAACTAGCATGAAAATGAACTCAATGAATAAAAATGTCAGGAGTGGGAAACGATAGGGTTCTCTCTTAGCCAAGTTTTCTGTCTAAAATTAGCCTGCCTTTCTGGATTTACTGCTGTTATTAAGTGAATGTCCTTTTGACAATAAAGCAGTGCTTCTTGGATTTAGACAGTGTTGTGAAGAATATGATAAAGTGCTCTGTGATGTATGACTTTGATTGACTCGGGGGACCTTACTGTTTCGATGCTGTGGTCTGTTCTTTGTTCACTCGATGAAGACTTTCTGTTCATTTAATACTCAGTTCAGAAACAGAACTTGGAGAAGGATGTGTGTAAAGATGTAGAGTACCTTGTTTCTGCCATGCTAACATGATGAATTATAGTGTATTAAGGAAGTGTTGACACATGTGGGAATAGGCTCTTGACATGCTTGCCAGTAATTAAGGCACATTGTATGTAAAGTCACTAAAAAAAAGTTGGAGACTTACTCTTTGTTATAGGGATTGTTTGCCAAGTGGTGTTATTCATAGTCTTGATGGAAAATACTTGTATCTTCAAAATTGTTGTGGTTCACACAATAATGAAGGCAACAGACAGGGATTTGTTAGTATGAAAATTTTTAATGTTTCCAATAGCCAGATAGGTAATCATTTTCCTGACAGAGAGGAAAAAGTGTGCTAAGGCCAGTGCCTTGCTGATAAATCACCTGAGCACTACCAAAGCGAACACAGAGCTTGAGGAGCTGTTACTCAAGCGCAAAGGACTCTGCATCCCCTGCACGAATGCCCCAAACCTGCTTCTGAGACCTTCTCTCCACCTGCATCTCTTTCCACTCACAGCCAGGGCCATGAATTCCAGCTCCAGCTCCCCACCAGCAGCCTCCATGCCCCAGGGAGGGAGCTGATGAGTGCTTCATGGGGAGCCACAGCCACCCTCCCTGGTCTCCCCATGGACCACAAGGACTCAGCCACAGCCTCAGAGCACAGCCCTTGTGCCCACTGCAGGCTGCCCCCTCTGAGCCCCAGGATATCATCTCTTCATCTCCACAGACTCCATGGCTCTAGGGACTCTGAGCCCCTAATTTCCTCCAGGTTTTATACTGGTAAGATCAACCTATTAGTCCACCAGACACCTTGTGCAGGGCGTGGATCAAGCTATCCCCATGATGCATTATGTGATCCCTCTACAGGGACCTTATACCACTCACTGCAGATGTACAGCTCAAGAACAAATGCTGATGAGAGCCTGGCCGCTGCTAAGGAATAGGGTCTTTGTCTGCTTCCTAGTGCCTGTAGTAGAGAAGTTTGTCCACTTCTCCATACTCCAGCTGCTTGAACCTCCCCCTTTCCTACTGCCCTGGGCACCGGTGCTGCTGACACGAGGCTTTCGTGCAGCCCAAGAAAGATTTAAACCTCTCCTTGGCTTTGTTCCTATCACTGGTGAAAGGTGCGTGCCTCTCCATCTCTTCAATGGGCAGGGTTCAGCAGGGAATTAGCACGGTACCAGTTTCCTGAGCTTCCCGCAGGGAGCCTGCTGAGCTCATTGTAGTGCAGACCGGCCCTATCCTCCCTTTCTTGCTTTAGGTTATTTTGCTTCCTTTCCTTCTGAATCATTTTCTTGAGGACCGAAAAGAAATCATGAGACATTTCGGCCAACTCCCCACTAAGTCCTAAGATATGCCCTATTTAGATAGTTTTTTAATGTGTAATGCATGCATTTAGCAGAAAGATTTTACTCAGGGAGTTGGCAATTAGCGTTTAGTAAATGCTGAAAAATTTTTGCTGCAGAGAGAATTTAGTACTTGATTCAAAATTACAATACACCACTGAAGGACAGGCATTAGAGAGATGGAAGAGAGCTGATAGGCTGCAGATTACTCGAGCATTTAGTATGAATAAATGCATATCTCTCAATGTAAAATTTCTCTACAAGACTGTGTACAAGTGTAACTGCTGAATACATCTCGCCATGCTTAACAAGTCAAACAGCACCAATATTGATTCCAAAAAGCTCACAGAAATGCAGCGTAGTGGGTGTCACAGGTCTGTGGCCATGCAGGCACAGTTCAACTCCCTACAAGATGTGACATTCATTGATTCAAAACCACCCTTGGATGTTGGGGGTAACACCATTCATTTATGAAGCAACTGGCACTTTCACAGACAGCACAACTAAGCAACAAACCTCTCATAAGACAAAAGTAAACTGGAAATTATTTGAAAGGAGCTTTTTAGTCTTTCTTTCTTTCTTTTCCACCTTCTGGTATGCGCTTCCATATCAGAACTTTCCCCAGAAGGTTTCCCTTCAGACCTGTGCTTAGACATGAATCCCAATGCCTATTGATTTATCCAAAATATTTAGTTCAATGAATTGCATTATTTATACTGCCAAGTTCCTTTATATCTTTCCATTGGCCAGCATAGCCTCCACAGAGTATACCAGCCAAATACATAAACTCTACATATGTTTCTACTAGAGCAACTGGCCTCACAATTAGGTCCAATTAGTTTTTACTCTCAAGAATTTAATCACATCTATCATAAGACATTCAGTAACTCGGAATTTTATTTCTCTCCTTTTTTTTTCCTATCTCACTAGAGATTTACTTTGACATTCAGCTCCTGGGACTCTATGAACCTTCCAGCTCTTTAAGGAAATGGTAAAGACAAAAGGAGGGAGAGTAAAATAAAATGCCAAACAGTGCAACAGAGGTAGGTAGAGAACAATACCGCCGCTTCTCACAGCACCAGATCCAAGGGGCACCCATTAAACCATGAGGCAACCAGTTCAACACAAATGAAGATGTAGTTTTTCACGCAGTACGGGCCAAGTCCCATAACTGATTGCAAAAGAGGTTTGTGGAAGGCAAAGGTATAAAAAGTGGTCAAAAAGGGATTATCCAGATTAGTGGAGAATAGGCCATTAGTGGCTATAAAAATGATGGCTTAGCTGCAACCTGAGACAGACTGTGGGAAGGGCGGAGGGGGGAAGCATCCCTCCAGCCTGCCCCACTCTCTGCTCTTCTCACTCCATCGCTGTTTACTCCTGTTCGAAAAAATATTAGGTTACGGTGACTTTTGGTCTGACCCAACCAGTCTGGCATATTTTCTGCAGCATAAAGGTGTTATTTTGGGAGGTGCATTGCACAAAGATGTTAGACTTTAAAAAAAAAAAAAAAAAGGTATGAAACATAATATAAACAGTTATGTTGTGGAAAGGCTAAAGATGTGCTCTCATCTACAGCTCTGGATTTCTTTTTGATCCTGTTTAACAAGACATAGAAGACATTTAAAAGGTTCCAAATGCTGCAATGAAAATGATTCAAAGAATTAATAGCGTGGGAGGGAATTTCTACAGGAGATATAAGTAAAAAAAGAATAAACAGGACCATTTATTTTACAATGGACAAAGGAAAACATATGTTAGAGATATATAAAATACAGTGTGTGTAGAAGTCCAAGAGTACATTTCTATTCATACTCTTCTAGAGTAAAAAAAAATGCACACAAAATGAAACAAAATGCAGCAAGTAAAAGATGACAGATTTGTTTGCAATTCCCAAATACCTTTTGAAGGTTACTACTACCACATATCTTTGAAATAAATATATCCATAGCAAACAGATTTAACTGTTTTCTTAGGGAAGAGCTTTTTCTGTTCTGTTGCTACTGAAGAGTTTCAGCCCTGTTTTCACTTGAAAAAAATCAGTGCCATTGACATTTTTCAGTTTTTTAACTAAACTTTGAAATGCATTTTTAAGCCATAGTTGTTTAGCAGTCAGAATGAGAGTTAAGGAATAATTTTATTTCCACTCAACTGGCTTAGGTTTGTATGCTTGTTTGTTCCATATTGGGCTTTTTCATTTTTTATGGTAAAAATATTTTTCTCGAAATGGGCTAAACACAAAAACATCAACAATGTTGTAATTTAGCTTCCAAAAAATCGTGCTGAATTTTATTTTCGCAGAAATTAAAATGGAAAAAAGGGGGGAGGGATGATATAGGAGGGAATTCTTCATAAAAGACAGTTCCTTTCTTGGGAATATCCATCAAAGTAAATGCTTTGATTTTTAATTAAGTGACTAAGTTTCAAAAAGAGATTAAAGACAGAAGGAACAGTAGGACCATCCACATCAAGAAGTGGTTTTGCATAAGGGAAGAGCCATAAATAAGTACAGTTCTGTTTATCAGCCATCCATTAATTATTGATTTAATGCAATCCTAGGGAATAAGCAGGTAAACACAGAAATCTGAGTTATGAGTAACCTCCAAAGAAGTGTTGCAGCTGCTGTCAGTGATGCTGGGAAATTAGTGTACATGACGTATTAAAAAAAATACAACTTAGCAGGTCCTACATTTCTAGCAGGTATTTATGCCTAGTTTTGGGTTTGATCTTGTAATCTTTATTTGAGAGAATAAATAGCTTCCAACAAACAAAGAAATGCTAGTGGATCATCTCCTGGTGCTCACACTTGGACTTTATTGGGTCAAAACTTTAACTGAAGGTAGCGAAAGCTTTTCCTGAGTCAAATCCGAGCGAGGACTTCCAGGTCTATCCCAGTGGGACTGCTCTCAGGAGTAAGGGTTGAATTGTTATACCACAAAATACCAGCTGTAGTTACGTTAACCAGGATAAAGTTTCAAGGGGTATCCAATCCCAATGCCTCAATGTAAAGCTAATCACCAGCTGGACTACAGAACAAATTTCCCCTCTGGTATAATATCGCACAATTATATGCATTATGAGGGTTTAAAATCTGGCATTGACTGTGCTATTGTTGGAACTAGGATAACCACTCCAGTTCCAACAAGAGGCCATTCATCTGCACTAATTTGTAGGTTAGGGAAGGTTTTAAAATAGGAAGTCTTTTCTTATGCAAATAGGGACATGGTAAGAAAGCAAGGGCTTGCAGGCAGCCATCTGAGGCATCACCAGATCACAGAGGATGAGTATCACTAGGCCCATGCATCAGGGCAACCTTCAAAACCAGACTCGCATGGCACCCTAGTGTAATAAAAAACTTAAGAACCGGCATCTACACAAGGATGAGTTTAACTGAGATTTTGTACCCAGCTTCTGAAATATTGCTAACAACCCTCCAGTCCAAAGAATTTTGAAGAAGGAATAAAAAAAGAGAAATTAATCCTTATAAATTATTCTCCTGAACAACTGCTTTCCCTTTCATTGCTTTCCCTCAATTCACACATGACTGTATCTGAAGTATTCAGCAAACTCTCTGTGCAAACAAGGGTCACTCTCTTTTGATCCATGACTCTGGGTTGTTTCAGGGCTGTGCATTGGACATGTAAGCCACATGGCACCAGTTTGTTTTCTACAGGCTGTCCACCACAGCTGACTTTAGCCTAAGGCTACCCTGTAAATAGTGAGTTTCCTCTCTGCCACGTTGCTTAAAGCTACATCTCTTCTTGAAATCAGAGTCTCTCTCTTTGCTGACCAGGGAGTTGGCTCCTTCCACTCCTTTCTGTTCTGGATTTTCCAGTAGAGGAATCATTCCCCTGTAGAAATTTTGCATATATTGTCTGCTGACTGTGGCCTTCCTGCACTCAGTCATGTCTAGCACACTCCCTTGAACCCCCTGGTTACCCAGGGACCATCTCTTCCCTAAATCATCAATACCTTTTGGAAACATCCTCCAAGACTGATATGAAGGGTTCATATGATGAACCCAGCCTCCTGTATTTACAGCCTGAAGCTTTACCCTCACATGCCTTTACCCTCACATCCTTTCTATATGCACAACCAACATCAAAAGGCATTTCCACAGTAAATACTAATGTATGGATTTTCGAGAGCAATGTGAAGGTTAAATTCACCCTATTCTTCCAAAAAGGAGCTAAATGCATGTCCCAAAGAAACCACTACAAGTGGAAGATATTCAACATCTTGTGGTCCCCTCAACAATTAGGCCAAAACATGTCCCAGCAGACACCTCCCACCCAGACTCCACACTGGGCACCACCAGACATAGCCTCTGCTGGCAAATACCAACATGGAGTACCCTGAACTCTGCTTTCTCTGTATCTGCTGCCTCAAAGAGGGCTTGAACTGAAATCACCATGTGGTATTCCAGCTGTGCTGCTCAGCCCATGGTATCACATGCTAGAAAACTGGCATTGCAAGCCCGGGCATGATCACAGATATCACATCTTGCTGAGGAAGCACGAGAGAAGCAGGGCCCACAGGACCCCAGGCAGAGATACTGCAATCTGCAGCTCCTGGTTTAGTGTTTCTTGATGGACCCACCTTATCTGTTGGTAAGGTGAAAGCAAAACCTCAGCTTCATGCAGTCTGAGTGTAAACTACTAACACAGACCTTATTTATAAATTTTAAAATCAACAGCAGCCTTTACTTGTAATGGGAAATTCTGACATCTCATTTAGGCAAATAGGAAGTCAGTGTCAAAATTCCTTGCAAGAAAAGGCTGGACTCCAGACGCCATTTCATGCCCTCCCCATGGCTGTGATTTACAGGGGAGTATCACTCTGCGGGATTGCACCACACTAGTCACACTTTCAGCTCCGGTTATTTCTACTCTTAAACACTGGGAACACTTTCTTCTACCTTCTTCTGTACTGTCTTCTCCTACCTACTTAAGAAAAGCAATCAACCTTCCAGAGTAAAATTTAAATGCAATGAAAAATGCTTTGATAGGTGCAGAGAATAATGTAATGTTTTTAGTAGCCAAGTGTCAAAGCACCAAGTATGTATTCCCAGCTTATACCACTAAGGTTATAAATGCATTGGATGTTATAAACATAATTCCCATAAGTGTAAGACTGGTTATTGTAGACAAAAAAAGATAAGGTCTTTGGCAATAATGCAGAATAGGGCTGTTTTGCAGTTGGGCAGACAGACACATTGGATAACATTATGCTTCTAGTTCAATACTTTACATCCCCAAAGTCAGCAGGGTGTTTTTAGATAGCAGCCATGAAGGTTAACCACCTTACACAGCTCTGCCGATGTAGTACACTCCTGCTAATGTCTGAGTTCAGCACAGCACGACATGCCAGAAAATGGATCTTCTAGAAAGACAGCGTAGCACACACTAAACATACCAAAAACTGAGGAATCCCCAGAGCAACTCATTGGAGAGTGGCTTTACAGTGGGGATATTTTACAGGAGGCCCGTTTGGATTCACTTTCATTATTTAATATGGTTATCTGTGATCCAGTATAAAAAAATCTACACCCATTCCTTGCAAAGTCTGCAGATGACACAAAAATCATGGAGTGGTAAATAATGAGAAAAACAGATCTGTTCTACAAGCAATCTGGTTTGTGTGGTAACCTGAGCTCACTAGAAAAAAAAAAAAAGAACCCAACATATTTTATTGTACAGTTAAGCATAATTCTGAGTATCACAGATAGTTTGTACACTGAGGATGTGGGCTATATTTTAGAAACAGAGACTTAGAAAAGGATTTAGAGGTCACGGCTGATAACCAGCTGAGCTGCACAAGAGTTCCCCACGCAATGCACTGACGAAGAGAGAAAATGTGATCTTGGTATGTGCAAGCAGGGGACTATAAAACACAAGGATGGAAAGGCAGATGCTCACTGTTCCTTGGACTATTAATAGCAGAAGGAGAGCAGGTCCAGCTCTGATGTCCATATTGTAAAAAATACTATCAACAAACTGGAAAGAGCTCAAGAAAGAATTGCAAATATACTTGCAATTGGCAAAAGCTGCTAGCGAGATACCGAAAAAAAAAACCCAATAATCTCAATTCATTTAATTTGTCCAGTAGGAGAATAAATGGTGATTTGTCTGTGGTTTGTAACAGAGCTGGCTGGGTATTCTGTCTCAACAATAGAAAATGAAATTTCCACACAAATTTCTATGAAGAAAAACTAATGTTAATTTTCCTTCAGGACAAGCAAAATGAAATATTTCACTGTAAGCCACTCCACCTCAATTTGTTCTGTTCAAGGAAACTTTAAACTTCACCTTCTTGTGAACACATTTATCTGCAGTGTAGGTACCTGTTTTCTCTTACAGGCCAGCTACGGGGTAATTCGTCACTTAATTCAGAGTTGTATATAGCATTACAGGAGCTGTAGTCCAGCCAAGAAGCCTCTGCCTAAGTTGAATAAGGATAGCATTTGTTCAGGCTATAATTCCCAGGAGCAATGCAGCATTATGGGAAAATATTTGTTTTTAATATTGAACTGACACAAAAGAAAGCCCTGGTCAATTAATTCAGCAAATTCAAACAACAAGGGTCCTATATTAAAGAAAATGATAATTTTGTTTATGTTTGTTTGTTTGTTTGTATGTTTTTATTCTGGGGTTTCTTTATGTCAATATGGCAGTTTTTTGTATAATTTGGAGTGAAAACAAATGTTGACAAGTTGTATCTGCCCACTGTGTGAAAATTCCAAATTTTGTTCGGTCTTAGCTTGCAAGTAGCTGTATTATATTTCTGATACCAGAGGGATCTCCGAATTAGCAGACAGAGACACGACATCCAGTAGGTGGAATCCGACACTAGATTAATCCAAACTAGATAAATGCCAAGATTTTAACAGGGGAGGGAATTAAACACTGCAACAATTTATCTAGGAATGGGATAGACTCTCTACCATGTGTGGTATTTAAAGACGGGCTATCTCCCTATCTGTTCTAGCTGGGGATTCAATCCCACAGGCTGTGTTGTAATAGATAATAGCAAAAGTCCCTCCAGCCATAACATCTAAAAATCCAGGAAGCAGCCTTGCACGGAGACAAACTGCTAGAAACCCTCAGTCTTCAGGGCCTGAGAACAAGGATGGTTACCTTAAACCGCTGAAAACCTTCCCTTGTCCAACCATCATACAGCTTCAGTGTGATTAAACATTTCATAGAAATATCCTATAACTGCGTGTGGTTTGAGGCCTGACTTAAATCTAACCATCTTAACTGGTGCTTGCTGCCTTGTGCTCAAAGAGCCTTGTCCTTGCTTTCTTACTTTTCTGATGCTCAGTTCCCAAAGAAAAAAAAAAATAACCTTGCGAACAGCCTGTGCTGGCTTCTGGACTGAAGCAGGACATTTGAAGCCTGATGAGAATAATTTTAAATGATAGGTTTAATTAGTATTGAAGTGTTAAATGAGACCCGGTTTGATTTTTGGTCCGGGAGAGTTTCATAATGATTCCGAGGGTCTTTCTGTTGGTTTCTCACACTTCTGTACATTCACTTAGTAAAAAATGGAAGTGAATATAACGCTGGCACCATGGCTCACCTCCAACAATGTCACACCACGAGTTGACTCCTGTTTTCTGGAGGATGTTGACACAACAGGCAGAGATGAAAGCCTACAATAAAAAGAGTGGGCTATTCTAAGCTCACGTTAATCCACCCAGAGAACAGGAAAACCTCTTTCAGTAACAAAATAGACCATCTTAAGGTCAGTAATCGCAGGCTTCGTTGACTGGCAACAGGCTGCTGAACGCATAGGAAGTGTGACTTTTCCTTTTTCTTTGCTCAATAGTTTTGTTTCAGCCTGCTGGTGAGTTTGTTTACAAGAAAAACCTCTTGTGCAAAGAGTATCTTTCCTTGTGCTACATGTTCCGGTATGCCAACTGAAACGACTCTGCGCTCACCGCGCTACCGGATAGCCTTTCACATGACAAAGTGTTGGAGCTACGTGTGCAGTGATACAGCAGGGGCTAGTTAAGGCTTCCAAATATATGGTATTCGAGCAGGGACTGGCCTCGCTGTAGGCTTTCCCTCTGCTATTGCCAAACGACAAAACATTGAAAGCTCAGCAGCACCACAGCACCATTAAACTGACTGATGGCAAGGAGACGTCAGAAAACGCCGTTCTGTAAATCTTTCCCTGCACATATAAAAGCAGGTCTCATGTTTCCCTGCCCCCTCCACGCACACACATACACGTGCATCTCATAATTTCCCAGGAAGCCCAAACAAACTGCATTACATTTGAAGCGCTACCTCACAAAGCAAAGCGCCGAACATCTTATTATTCAAATGCTTGAGCAACATTCATTATGAATTCTCACAACTAATTTCTCCCTTTTTGAAGCGTGGTAGGAAAATAACAGTCTCCCACTTTAAAGACGTGGAAACAAAGAGAAAAAAAGAGGCTGATGTCACCAGGGTTTTTGGAGACAGAGCTCGTGCGAGATGCAGCTAGAGGCGAGGGCTCACGTATCTGGGAAAAACTCTCCCAAATGTCCATGGGAGCTCTTCACCCACAGCTGAGGAAACAATGAAAACTCAAAATTTCCCGGGTTGGGTCTCACTCTGTGCTCAGCCCGGGCTGCTCTAAAATTAGACCCGTTTTACAGGCTGGGCTTCAGCTGCCGCGGGAAGGGCAGGCAGCGCATGCCAGTCTTGCGAGATGATTATTATTAATAATAAGGGGGAGGCCGCCCTGCACCCCAGCACGCGTGGTGGTCAGTCCCCGCGCAGACGTGCTCACCATCTGCGATGACTGAACAGAGCAAGGGTGGAGCAGCGCAAATGTTGTTATTATTGGCCCCCACAGGGGACTGTTTTCATACAAGCTGTCCATTTGTTTGGTAGATCCGCAATGGCCAGCAGAAACGCACCGCCGTCAATGATGTTCTTGTCGGGAAGACTTCCTCAGGCCCACCGTGGTGTTTCTGGGAAGAAAAGCCCCTCCTGGAGAAACCACAAGCTGCCCTGGGTCCCGCAGGAAGGTGGAAGATGAGGCCCATTTTCCTGCATGACCTGACCCCCCATTCAGCTTCAGGCAGGGTTTTGGTTAGTGCAAGCAGTGCTCAACAGAGCTTGCAGGCCTAACAAGCCAAAAGAAAGACATTTGAACAGGAAGCTTTGGGCTTCCCCCTGCTCATGTTCCTGCCCCAGCGTGGACACTGGCATGACCCATGCAAAGGCTGGCTGGACCCCCACTCCCAGCACTACCTGTGCTGCCACATGGTAACCCAGGACGTTCCCTATATTGCCCAGAGCCTAAGCATGCCCCACAGGATTGCAAGGACAGAGAGGGCAGGCATGGTCCCTCCATGCAGTAGGCACCCCATCCCTCTCCCATGTCTGCTGAAATTTGTCCTCCTCATCCTTCATTTGCCTTTCCTTGTGGTCCCTGTGGCACCTGATTCATAAGGGATAGCTATGGTAGGAAGGAGAGACCCAAAACCTCCCCACACCCCATGCTGCTGGAGGAAAACAGTAGCACATTTTGTGCCATGCTATGTGGGGGACCTCTATGAAGTATTAAATTTCTCCAAAGTACAGCCCTTCTTACACACTTTCTCCCTGGATAACATAGCTCCACATTGCTTTTAATGAGGGACTGTAGCAACAATAACATACAGTGCTTCCTCCTGAAACAGGTTGTCATCACACTAAGAAATTGAGAAATTAGCTTTTACTGCAGTGCTGTTAGGAACATATGATGTTGATGGTCCTGAGTGTGCAAATGGGAACTTTTCTGAAGCTCGGAAGAGACGGACCAGTTTAGCTTCTGGTCCTGAGGAGCAGCATGCAGAATTGCCTGGTTCCCAGCCCCTGGCTTTAGAAACATTGGTTTAACTGCTAACCCAGAGCCCAGGCACAGAACATCAAAACAATCCCTCCAAGCATTCAATAAACAATGACAGTCCCCAAAATAGCTTTCTAGTTTTCTTATAATGTACTTCCATGCATCAACTTATGTGACCTTGAACTGGTATCATTTCTCACTTGGGAATTTTTCCTTAACATTTGTTGCTGCAGCTCTTGAAGTATGAAGAATGAAGTGCCGGACTCTTACACTCCTTCGTTTCCTCCTTTCATTTATTTTGGGTTTGATGGGGAAAACATATGACTGGATATGCCATTACAGGCAGACAATCTGATAATTACTAGTTGATAGGACAGTGACTCCAAAAACTGTGTCTGTAGCCAGTTCATTCTCTTCTTGTAACATCATGAGACTGGAGGGGTCGGGGTTGAAGGCACTGTTGGTTTTTTTTTTTTACCCTTTCCAGAAATGCTACAGCCTATGTAGCCTGAACCATGTTGAAGATTTTTGAGACAGAGATTTTTTGTAGCATGACAGGTTTCTTTTTTTTCTTATTTGCAATCACTACCCAAAATTTCTTTTCAGAGACCTATGCAGTACATCATTTCTGTGGGATTTAGAGCATTTGTTCTGATGGGGCTTAAACAGATGCTGGTTTTCACAAAGCAGTTGTATGTCTTCCCAGGACGCAAAGAGGGGATCCCAAAAGTCCTGCTATCATTTCTCCCATAGGAAAGACAAGGTCAGCTATCAGCCACATCCTCCTTGTGCAAGGGGCTCTGCCGCTTGGCAGAGGAGATGCTCTGTGGGCACCAAGTCATGGGCCATGGAGAAGGTACAGGAGATGGTCTCCCCATGCATTTCCTTTCTATCACCTCTTTTAAGCCCTTTTGTGCCAGAGCCCGTTGCTCTCCTTGTTCCTTTCTTGCTTTCCACTGGCAGTATCACCTTAGCTACCAGCTAGTTCAGCCAGACCGGAGAGGGGACAAAGGGCCACTCTCCCATGCTGGCAGAGGACAGAAACCCACCAAAAGATGCAGTGCCTGAGCACTGGAGGGGCAAAGAGATGAAGCTCTGCCAGACAAGCCTCACCCGCCTCCTAACTAGGCTTTCAGCAGCGGTGCTCCAGGGAGGACAGACGGGCTGCACGGCAGCTCCCTGATGAAAGCACCTGCAACTTCTATGAAAGCCGACACTGGCTGCCTGCGGTGTCCCTGGGACTCCGGATCTCAGGGCCCTGGTTTACTGCAGGAGCTGTGAAGGACAGCCTCGGGCTTCACAGCAGGAAAAAAATACAAGAGATCAAGTGTACAGAGACACCTCATAAAGTATCCCCTCAAACCACATGCGGATTTACAGGAGGGAAGTGAGTGGCCCTCGGGGGGCTTTCACTTGCCTATTAGTGCTGGCCAGCACGGGGTGCACTCCTGGACCCCGGGATGCGAGGGGCTACACAACCCCATGACTTCTTTCAAGCACAGAGATGTGTCCACACACACCTCCGGGCTGCAGTGGGGCTGGCTGGGACACAGCTGCTGCACCAGGACGAGCAACAGCATCCTTTGATATCCTTTCCACTGAGTTCATCAACACCTCTGTCCTGCACTGGGAAGATGTGGAATCAGCCTGGGGGGACACTGGGGACAGCACACTGACAGCCAGGGCTGTCCTCAGTCCTCATCTCCCCCAGGTAAATGAGGGACTGGGGAGCAGGAACATCTCCATCGAGCAAAACAGGCAAAGGCAGAAGGCATGGAAAGAAGCAGAAAAAAATAAGGGAAGAGCATCAGGAATAGCAGAGTGGAAGGAAAGGAACACGGAAAAGTGCAGGTCTGGAGGGGGAAGCTCCTTTGCAGAGACAGGGTGAAGTGAGTAAAGTGGTCCGTCTGGATCACACAGAGACATACAGGAAGAAGGAATGTAAAGGAAGGAGGAAAAACAGGAGATGGGGAGAGGTAAAGGAGAAGAAGGGATCTGACTAAGGGAGGAAAAAAACAACATCAGAGCAAAAAAAATCAGGGCAGGGGAGGAAAAGTATGTACTGGAGGAGCTGAGTAGGGGAGTGGAGCGGGAGGAAATAAGAATCCAAATGAAGAGAGATAAAAGAAGAGTGGTCCCAAAGGAAATGAACTGGGCACTCTGAAATAGTGTCAGACATAAATAAATCAGACAGGAACATTTGGACACTTGGAAAAATGGGAGGAAAAATATAGTGTGATATACAATAGCAGGAAAAAAGTGGGGTGATGGCAAGGGAAAGGAGGGAAAAGAAACAGAGAGAGAGAAAGAGGGGGAGTGAGCCAGATAGTCCAAGCAGTCCCGACATATTTACATGCACACTTTGAGGTGTTTGCTCTAATGAGCAGTTAGGGCAGCAAAGAAAGTACAGAGTAACGCAATCACATCATTTATATGGGCAAGTGGGGATTTTGCAAGCCGGAAGATATATGCACACAATAATTGTGGGTGAAAGTTGGGAGGCCAATAATTACAGCAGTAAATCATAATCCTTTTAATACATTATCAGTTTGATACCCAAGCAATAAATGCATACGCATATGGTTTTTGTGCTTAAGAAGAGGCAGGAAACCTGACTGCTAAAACAAAGGGAAGGGAGAAGCTCAGTTCTCTCTTTCTTTTGAGTGAGAGAGTGTAAAGAAATCCACTCCTCCTCTCCCCCTCTCTGTGATGGCCATCATTACTAGAGCTGGCTGGGAGTTCCACAGCGCAGTTATTTTCTAATGGGAATGCACTTACTACAAAACCGAAATTTTCCACAGGAAGATTTTGATTTTGCTATAGAGAAAAATCCTATGAGAAAAATTTGAACCAAGTGTTTCATTTTTGGTGACTTCAACTCAAGCCAGAATTTTAAAAAATCGATATGAAACATTTTATTACATTACTGTTAGTGGAACCTGGACATTTTCAGTCTGGAACAAAACATCTTTGAAATTTAGCAAACCAGTTTACTCTAAATTTTGCTACAGTCATTGTATCTGTAGCTTTGTAGTGGGAAACACACCTGTGTGTGTGCATGCATGTGCACATATGCATTTCCCCATATGCAAACAAACAAGTGAATAAAATTGGGGGAAATAAAGAGAATAAACAAACATTCAGAGTTTATCCTAATTTTGAGCTGATTGCAAATGAAAGCCATTGTGTAAGCATTCTACCAGGCCATCTGTGTATTTCTTTTTTTCTGATTTGGTGATCTTTCGGCAGGGAAGGAGAAGGGAAGCAATTTAGAGCATGTCTTTAATAAGAAACACCGATCTATGTTCTGAAATGGTGAACGGTAGGAAATCTACCGTAACCTTTAGTAAGCGGTTCCAGTGATTAATTGTCTTCTTGTTTAAAAATACACTGCTTTCTTCTCATCTGAGGTTGCCCAGTTTCATCTTCCGGCAGTTGGACCTTATCACATCCTTTGTCTGCCAGAGCAAAGAGTGAGCTGTGATCAAATTTCTGTTCCCCACGTACATATTTATAGATTGTGATCAAGTCACCTCTTAATCTTCTCTTTGTCAGATAAACAGAGCGAGCTCCGCGGGTCTATCACAATAAGACATGTTTCCCAGGCCTTTCATCATTCCCGTGGCTTTTCCCTCTGAACCCTCTCCAATTCATGCGGCATCCTTCTTTAATTGTGGAAATCAGCACTAAGAACAACATCCCACGGTGGTGCCAAAGGCAGATGTAGCCTCCCGCCTCCGATTTAGCAGTCTCAGGACCAGCTCTTTGGAGGAGAGCCTCCCCCACCAGCTCCTGCTTGACTTATATACAAACCCTCCCATCCCACCTTCTTTGTGACCGCATCTACCAAATATCTCTCTTTGGTGCAGCAGGGAGGTTCAGAGGTGAGTTGTGGCATCCTGCTCCCAACCTTGCTTACCACACGTGGCTGCAGGTCACCCACTCAGGTGTGATTTGTGGGAAGTGGATTCCTGCAGGGGGAAAGTAGTTGGGAAGCTGCTCCCCAGTGTGCACTCAGTGTGCATCCCAGCCATTGCCACAGGCTCTGAACTACCAACTGATGATCAGGCTGGGGAACCCACCTAAATCTGATTTGACACCAAACACTGCACTGCATGTAGAGAACCCAGTGTGAGCTGCTTTAATCTGCTACTCCCCTCCTGTTTGGCCAAATTATTTGCTAATATAGGTTTGACTAGTGATTCCCTGAATCTTACTGAAATCCTACTTTAAAAACCCACTTTTGCTTGAATTCAGCTTCTCAAGTAATTCAGGAGGTTTTCTATTCATGTCTGTGTTTACCATTATGCTGAGTACTTTTTCTCCTGCATGACATTTTAGGAAAGCTCTTGAATAGCAGAAGGCCAGCTATCACTTGTTTGAGGACTCCACTCAAAACACCAAGTAAATAGTAAATTTCTACCAGCAATTTTCAGACCAATCAGTGTGCCAGCATTAACCCACTTTCAGTGTGACAAGTCGATTTCATATCTGTATAACTAAGATTTATAATTACGGAAATTTGTTTTCTTAATCAGATTTTCATCATGTGTCAAGCTAAATGCCATACAGAATTCAAAGTACCTTACATCAAATACTATTAACTGTGTTGATGTTCTGGTTTCAGCTGGGAAAGAGTTAATTTTGAAAGGAATGTGAATAAGGAGTATTGGTTTAGTTGTTGCTAGGGAATGTTTATACTTTTCAAGGATTCTTTTCAACTTCCCATAGAAGATGAGAAGGAGCATAGACAGAACAATGAAACGGCCAATGGAATATTCCATACCATAGATGTCACACTCAGTATATAAATGGGGGGCTGGCGGGGGGGGCGGGAAATCCATGATCACTGTCATTGAGGGTACCAATTCACCAGGTAGTGAGAGTGACTTGTGTCATTATTGTTATTGTTATTTTCCTTTTCTGTTATTGTTCTAAACTGTCTTTATGTCAACCCAAGGGGCTTTTTTCTCCCCTTCACTTTCCCCCTCCTTTTCTCCCTTTTCTCCCTGCCTTTCTGGGGGAAGAGGGAGAACTACTGGGTGGCTGCATGGTGCTATCTGCCAGCTGGGGTTAAACCACAGCAGTTGACCACAATGGTAAAAAAATCTTCTTTTATAAAGATACCAAGTTAGTTGCAGAAACATTTATTAAAAAGGTTTTTCTTATGATTATCTCTTCCACAGAGTTATTAGCACAGTCCAGTATCAACTTTAATTTCTCTAAGCCCAGAGAAAGTCAAATGAAATGTATAGTATTGTATTCTCATCACATATCTCATCTCATAAGACTGTATCTTTTCAGTCCTCTCAAATTTTTCTAGTGTTAAATGCCTTCTGGAAAACCATTGTTTGGAGTTTCTTGACTTGTTCTTTTCAAACTTGTGGACAGAAGTTGTTCAAGCCTCACATTTAACATACCTACTTTAGTAGCTGCCGTTTAAACATTTTCTTGAATTATTGTTGTAATGGAAAATACATCATCACTATTGCAGGATTATATATTTTCAGCTGCTTTTTTTCCAACCAGCACAGAAAGCTATTCTTGTCTTTTCTGTGTTAGTATAAATAATTCCACTGTTTCTATCCATTGAGAGAAACGTCTCTGACAGGTTTTCTTCTCTAACATACATCAAAAACTTCTTCTTGTCCTTAACTTGTATGATCTCTAACTCTTTTGGGCAAATACCTCTACTGACATTTCGCTTGCTTCCCTCACAAATTTATCACCATTCCTATCTTCTGATTTAGATTAATTTTTGTTGCCTCACTCTTTCTTCCAATTGTTACATGTGGGGTTTTGTACAATAGAACAGCTTTCACTTAAGCTATGTTGTTTTGTTTTATAACAAGTATGGCTTTTTAGTAAAATGTCTTTAAACAGTTTACAATTATCATTCACATTTTTCTGTTTAAATTCTCCCAGTAGATTTGGCTTATAATTGTTTTCAGCTTTACAAAACTGGTCTTTTTAAAGAATCAAGAATGTATATTACTGGTTTGTGTTTTAGTCTTTTTGCACACAACTATAATCAAGACACGATCTTTTGCACAAAAGCAGACATTTGCTTTAGTTCTGTAATCAATTTCTCCCTATCTGTCCTAATTAGATCAGGTTTTTGCTGAACTTCAGTGCATTTGAAATGCTAACAGAAGAAACAAAAGCTCTGCTCAGTGGTTAGGGGAGGATGCACTCAAGGCTCTGCTCCACATTTGGCAGAGGGGAAGTTTGGACCCTTGCAGTCCTGGGTGAGTATCCTAAACTCTGAATAATGACCCCTTGAACCTACCCTCCTAATAAATCTAGCCTTTGTTTTCCAGTTTTATTCTGCCTTTAAAAATGGAGTTTTAAATGCTCTGAGATTCTAGTTAATTTTTGTGGTCGAAGTTGCATATTCATTTTCTTATTATTCACACCTAGAATAAGAAAAATATTCAGACTACCTCAAAAAAGATGCTTTAGGTGAGTCACAAAACAACAAAAAAAATCCACTGTTCATACTTGTCTAATTATTACCAACCACTTAATATTCCATTTGTTCAAATTACTTCACCAAATTTTGGTAGCATTTTATGGAACATATGCCTAGTTACCCAACACTGAGGGATCAGGAATGACTGAACTTGTTGGCTTCATGTCCTTGAACAACTTTATTTTTTACTTGCTCAGGAGTCTGATTTTCTAGTAAAAAAAAAAATATATTGTTCACTTTTTTAAGTTGCTTCTTCATCATGGCTTTAATATCCTCCTGGCTATTCAAGCCAATGTCTCTATTAAGATTTCTTTTCTCTTTCCAGTGGGTAAAACATATTCAAACTTTACATGCTTCTCTTTTTAGAGAAGGTAGACAAACATGCTCAAAACCATCCTTCTGTCTCCAAAGATGGTCAGCTTGCAGCACCCATGTGTCACTTCCCCACCACTCTCTTCAGGTTGTCTCCCTCTTCTTCAGAGATCAAAATTAATGTCCTAGGAAGTCACCTAACAAATTCAGGGCTGTCATCACAGTGCCTTTTCCTTTGAATCCAGGGTAATGAAGCTTAACAAGAAGCTTAACAGTGATTCAAGACCTCCTCAGTTTCTCTGAGTCCTTGAAGGTCTGTACTTGACTCTGCCATCTGGTGCCAATCTCTGCTGAACCTCCAGCACACCACTCATACAGAGGCCCTCTTTCATACATGGTTCTCCCCCTTCAAATGGGCTACAATCACTCCTGACAGCAGGTCTCAGAGATTTTACTACATATGCCTGCCTAAAGGGCCACAGTTCCTACTTTCAGATGGATAACTTTTACTCATCATCTGTGGTTTTGTCAGTTCTGGCTTAGTCCTGCAGCACATCCTTCACGTGGGGCTACATTGCAATTTAATTGGAAGCAGGTTGTGGTGCAAAAGGCAATCACACACCTGGTATGCGCATCTCTGCTCTGGGACTCGGGTCGGCTACTTTTGAGTGGCCTGACTGATTTGAATATGATGGTTTGGGGCTAGAAAGCCCAGAGCCTCCAGGGAAGGTCATTCCTAAGACAAATACTCAGTGATGCATCACTCAGAGACGCAGGCATTAGAAGCACTGATGACTGGATTATGTTCCCTTCAATATAATGGAGAAGGTATAGCCAGCAAGATACTCCCAAAAAGCTTCCTCGGCTTCATAAATCCCTTCCTGCAGTCTGACACCATCTGTATTTATTGACTTTTAGGACATGCTACAAGACCCATGTGTTGGAGCAGCTCTTTGAGGAGCCTTAAGAGGACTGGTTGATGAATGGGGCTCCAGTGTTTATTTACTTCAGTTTGGTAGAAGCAGTGAGTCAATTATATTGCATTTTGGTTTTGCAGTTCTAAGCTGGCAGAGTGCTTAGAGCCTATGTAGGAACATATTTTATTTGTTTTAAATATCTGAAAAAAAAATTGAATAAATAAAATGATGCAGTTGGTGTAAGATTTATGATGTCCTGAATTTTCCATGATTTTAAGTGGTTGGGTTTGTACATGACGTGTTAGTCAAGTATGCAGTCCATTACCAGTCTTGTCTGGCTTTTGAAACAAAAGGTCTTTTGTTGTGGTGAATCATAGAGAAAACTTTGCAGGTCCTATTTTTATGATGACACTTACAAGCAAGAATCCCCACAAAGTCCCATCACCCTTCTTGGAGAGGAAGAGTTAGGATTCATATAGCACATACACTGTTATCTGTTAGTCCCAGAAAGCCCAACACTGAAAAAAAAAAATAATTGCTGAATAACTTCACAGGTTTTGCCATCATTTTCCTCATAAGGTATCAAATGCATCTGCATCATTCAGCAATGAACAGACAGAACCATAAAGTCTCTCAACACCATTCATCCAGTTACATGCCCCATTAATTTTTCAATCAGATTAATTAACAACAAACTGATTGCCTCCCAAACCAAGCTCAGAATTGACAACTCTCTTTGTCACGGTAATGTTGACAGCAGATTTATGAAAAATACTCTTATTTAATAAAATAAACTGGATGGATACTAGAACACATCATTTACGGATGTTGTACAGACCTGCGAATGTTAACATCTTCAAAGCAGATACTGACTTCAGCCAACTCCTCGCTTAAGTGTCCCAATAAAATATATCCTGAAGTCACTGGAAGCCTTTCTGCTGGCTTCAGTGGACATTGCAGTAGCCTCTAAAAAGTTTTCAAGGCTCAACAGATGAGCTTTTAGAGGCTTTTCTGACTGCTAGGATAAGCTTTCCTTAAAATAAATTTTGATGTCAGGAAGGCTCCCTAACACATTACCAACAGGGCCATGAAATGGTTGGCTGATCACAAATCCTTCCACACCAAACAGAAACTTTCTAATACACTGGAAAGCCACAGCTAGGTCTAGGAAATTCTTATGTAAAGCAATTTATGGTAAATATGGAAATTAATAGATTAGAAATGTGTTGGGTGAGTTATTAACCGAGGTAATCCAGGCCTCCTTACCCATGTGCCACCATATGCTCTACGTTCTTCCTTAAGCTTATCCTAATGTGTTTTCCTTAAGGCTCTTTTCCACTTCCTTAGTTCATGAAATAAAGTAACATTAGCTCGTCTCAGTGTTAACAGATGTTGTGAGGAATTATTTTAAAGTCACTCGTATCCTGTATCTCTCCATATCTTTTAGCTCAATTGCAGCAGATTTTAGGAGGTTTTTCCAGAAAAAAAAAATAGAGAGAGAATTACACCACACCCTCGCTATCATTAAATAAACCCAGCATTAAAATCACTGCAGTCAGAGTATTTTTATACATTTTAGAAGTCTTCTTGCATCCCTTCTTCTTTGGGCTGGCAGAGATCCATTTTTGGGACACAGCTGTACATTAAAGGGACTTTAGAAAATCAGAGAGGGGTGAAACCTCAGAGCAGAGAAAGGCTATTGCATTTGCTGGTCCCTGCCTTACAGACATAGTTACAAATCTGAAGTTTCAGGAGCAGGGCAGGAGGTCCTAGTAGATGCTGATTAAATATCATTATAATTATTATTGTTGTTGTTGTTGTTATTGTTATTATTATTCACTGTATTTCAGTTGTATTCCTGCCCGAATACAACCTTCTTAGAAGAGAAATTGCAATCTAAGTCCAGTGGAGAAGACTGAAATGGAATGGGGAAGTTTTAGAAGTGCACTTCCGTAAATTCAAGTCAGCACACAAAATGTTGGCTATCCACTGAAACCAACAGGACAATAGCAACACTAAGGAGCCATGCGGATCGTGAGGTGGCCTGAGCAGCCATGTGTGACACAGATGCCTCAGAGCAGGGACTTGGATGGAACACAGAACCATTGCCACCAGGCTGGTATCATCAGGTTTCTCTGGTGTGGAAACTGGGGTGGGAAGGAGGAGATGCTAGTGTGAACGCTGCTGCACACCATGGCTCAGGCTGCATTTCCAGGCATTGGGGATCATGTACAGGTCCTTCTGTTTTGATGTAGCTTTTCTATCTTAATGGCCTTGAAAAAACAGAGCTGGGATTTTGTCTCAGACCCACAGTTTTCAGTGCAAAAGCCTCAAATTGTGTCTTCACGGTCATCAGGGAGGGACAAAACCACTCCATTCCTTGTTTATAAAGTTGTCTGCGCTATGTGAAATTTACAAAGCCATATGTAACCCCACAATTACAGAAATGCTTAATGGAAATGAGTTTACTTAACTATTTTTATTGTTTGTTCTTGATTTGGAAGCAATTCCATACAGTGGCTGGCACTCACACATCTCATTTTCAGAGAAAGCCTGCACTGAAACAGGCCCGGGTACAGATCATACTTTCCTCTGACTTAGACTCCCTGCAATTCCTCCAACAAGAACGGGACCGAGCAGATTCATGTCAGGGCAGAATTTGGCCCACTGATGTCAGCCATTTGAATGCACGTACAATATGCTGTAAAACCAAGTATTTATGAAGACTGGGCTGCGAATGTGAAGAGACGGGGCTGAATCATATTCTCATCATGAATGAGTGATGACACCCTTTTATCCAAACAAAAGAACTAATGTCTACTGGAAGGACGGCCTGGGGCAGGATTGCTTTAGGAGAACAAAGGCACTTGGTTTGTTGTAGCATATGCGGTAAGAGTGCCGACAGATCAAGCAAAAAACACAGCTTAACTAAAGAAGGACATTTAGATCTGCCCTGTGGATGGGACCGGGGGTCTGGCATTTACAGATTACACATTGGTTACTGAAATAGAAACCAGTGACAAAAGTTTGATAACAATAGCAAGAAGGGAGGGGGGAAGGAACATGAAATGCGCAGTTCTTACATGCGGTCACTGATGCAGAAACATGGTTCTCGCTTGACTTAAAGGCCCACAAGATAAGCAGAGAAGCAGTATCTGGTCTGATGGCTGAGCGAGGCAGAGGGAGGCCTTACCGCAGCAAGACTTTAACATTTCGTTTCACATGATGATGTCTCCAGCAGCACTTCAGCTGAAGAAAGCTCTGGCAGGAAGGAGCAGCCATTAGGGCAGCCTTTAGTTCAGAAGAAAATTACACACACAAAAAAAGTAATTGTGATTTACATGTCTGTGAGCACCAAGTAGTCAGGGTATTTCCCAAGGAACTCCTTCCCCCGGATGAAACTCAGTGGCCTACGCCACCAAGGCTGCACCACTGTCCCCCTTGGTCTCTCCTGTCACTCAGCTTTGGCTCCAGCAGCCCCTGTGGGACGACCAGCAGGAACAGAGCAGGCACCTCTCCTGAGCAACAGCTTCATCCTTCAGGTCATGAAGGATGTCTTGTTTCTCTGGGTGCTGCACAATATCACATCACTCTGGGAACATTTTGGTGCCCACCTCCACAGCCACGTTGGGAATGCCAACAGCTCCAGGGCATGACCCCAGGGCCTCCCTCCACCTTGTCAAGGAGGGTTTCTTGAAGATGCAGGCAAGAGCTGTGCCCTTTTGGGCCAACATAGGCCATTTCTTTTGATGGAAAATTGCGCAGGGCCCTGGAGCCTGTTGTGCTTGCAAGCTGTCCCCAGCCATTTCGTGCCCAGCCTTGTGACTGCACACTTGTTCTTTATGAGCACTTGTTCGTGGGATGAGAGCCCCCAAACACACGCCCCAGGCATGCAGCACTCGTGTGATTTATGTGTGCGTTTTATACCACGTATGGGATACATATATGTAATATAGCCATGGCCCTGCCCTCACCAGATGACAACATCACAGTGCAAACATCACGGCATCACTGATGCCAAAACACAAACATCATAAAACAATCATCACGTTATTGGGGCCATAAACATCACAACATCAACCCAGGCCCTAACAGGCTTAATTCATTCCTTTAGGCAGTGCTCCAGGAAAAATGACA
>NW_015094510.1:16434177-16458899 GCF_001431845.1 Calidris pugnax | reverse complement strand
GTGGGTGGGTGGGTGGCACATGCAGGTGGGGAGTGTGGGCACCTAAACATCCCCTTTCCCCTGGTGTCCCCAGGACATATCTGCACTTTATTAAAACTGTCTCTTCTCATCCTAGATTCATGCATCTCAAATCAGGATAAACTCCTGTAACCACATTAGTCAATCCAGACAGATTCGTCCATTACTTAATGCATTACTCAGATTTCAGTAACAGAAGGTATGTGATCTAGAGTCAAGTTCTGTTATGCTTGGAAGAAAATAAAAACACTAAAAAAGGCTCTTGGTAACTGCACCTGTGAGACAAGATTCACTGATTTTGGGAATGATGGCTAAATGTTTTCTAGCAAGTAATTAAAAAAATATGTGTCTCCTTTACATTAACAGCTTTGTTCTGACGATCATGTCAAAGGCCTAATTGACTAGCAACAAGCTATCTCTGTCAACAGAAAGCAAAGGAACTCTTTCCTCATTGCTGTTTCAGCAACTGGGTTTCGTCCTGTGCAGTTATTCCTACAGTAGCAGGGCAGCATAGAGAATCTGTGGCTGTTCGTTAGGAAAACAAAACAGTCAGGGGAAAAGAAACGGGTTGCCAAAGTTAAAGCAAGGAACTCATACCCACTATGTCATGGTCAAATTTGTTACACTACAGTTAGGAAAAAAAAAAAAAAGAAAGGAAAGAAAATAAGAAAATCTATAGCTGAGTGTTTTGATTTAATCTCAAATATAAGTCTTTGTGTGGGCAGGAGCTTAATCTGGTTTTTTGCCAAGAAACATCTCCCAAAGGTTACAAGAGAATTGGAAACAAAGAAAATGCATTTTAAAAAGTAACAAACCTCCACTGCTCCTCACCCTCTCTTGGTTTGAGACCCAGTTGGGGCATTAGTGAATCCCTTGAGTTGTCACCCGTGGTTCTCTGCAGCTTGCTTGCTGGCTGCTCCCAGTGGCCGCTTTGGCTGGAGATATCCCTGCTGGAGGATAAGGAACTGTTTGCTGTTTTGCTGTTGCAGCTGAGAAAGGCTGCCTGACTTCCTATGTAACATCATCAAGGACGGAGCTGGATTCATATTGACAAGTGCTGTAATGCCTGCGCTGCCATCCCAGTTCCTGTCCCTGGCTTCCCACTCCCTCCTCTCCAACCCAACAGGGTGGCAGCCCCAGGGTAATCCGTGGAAGGTGGAAGGAATGAGATGCCTTTGGGGACTGGAGTAAGGACTTCAGGGGGTTCATGCACAGCAGGAGTTTCCCAGGTCCTCAGCACTTTGGCCCACCAATGCAGTGCTGCTCTCCTCTGCAAGGCTGCTTGGAGACAATCTGATAAAAGCTAAATCAGAGCTAGAGTCCCACCAGCACTAACATGCCTGGAGATCCCTTCATGCTCCTACTCCTCTGCACCAGCTTGGTACCTCCTGTAGTCACCCTGCTTGATCTACCCTGATCTGGTCCACTTGTGGAGACCAAATGTTTTGCTTGCCCCAGTCTCAAGACAGCCCTTGGGGTTGGTCCACATTATTGACGTTCAGGATGGAGGACATCAAAGAGCACATGGATTAAATCAGAGGAGATGATCAACACTGATAGCTAGAAGTGACCTCAAGGTCAAACACCCACACTGTGACCCCCAAGCACAACAAAAGCTAGGAGATCTGCCAGACCTCATCTCCACTGTTGATCATGGCTATCTCCCTCTCTGCAGTGTGCTTGCAGATTTGAAGCAGAGGAACTCAGCATGACCATACCCTGTGCTCCTGGACGCTGACCTCCTCCCAGTACTGCCCATGAGCAGGGGGCTTCACCAAACCCTGCATGCGGCTCGCTGAAATTTGCTGTTGGGGTGATACATGCCACTCAGACCCAGTAAAGGGGACTTTTCGAGGCTGGCTGTATATGTCAGTGTAGACATACCGGGAGAGTGTTTGGGAGGAAAGCCAGAAGGTGAGTTTGTGGGACTTTGTATCTGCAGTCTTGTCGATGTGTGTGTTGAAATCTCCCAGGATGACAAGTCAGGGTATTTCATCACCATTGTCAACAAGGTATCAGTGAACTCCTTTATGAACCCTTTAGTCTGCAGAGGTCTGTAAATGAGCATAAAACTCTGTGTTAGCTTTGGCTCAGGTTTCTATTGTCAGATGAATGAATTCAAACCTTACTCTCAGCCTCCATTAGAGCTGCCAAATCCCACCCAGAGGAACTATCCGGGGCAGCAAACTGCTTTATCAAACCTCTGTGCCCCTGCACTTAGCCGAACCGTTTGCCAAGTGCTGTGGATGATCTTCTTGCTTTACAGACAAGGCCATGGATATCCAGGGAGGTTCACAAACAGCACAGATGCTTTCTGACCCTGTTCACCAAGTGACAGGCAGACTCCCACCCTGGAGGACAGTATATTCACTCATCAAGGGCTATCAAACACTCCCATGACCGTCATCAAATTGCATTGGTTAGGGCTTCAGCAGCTCACCTGCAGAAACCTGGAAGTATTGGATTTTTTCCCCCTAATGTGCATCTGGCTGCATGTTTTCTGACTGGTTGGTTTCTTCCATACCTTGCTCTGAAGTTTGGCCACAGCTGAGGACTCAGTGCTCAAGTGGGTAGCAAGGGTGCTGAGATAGCACAGAAATTGGTCTCTTCTTTTTTCTTTTTTTCTTTTTTTTTGGTGAGATGTGCTTTTTTTACATGTCCGGAGATAACAGAAGCCAATTCAAACCTAACTTTTAAAACTCCATTGTTAGCTAGGAGAAACCACGGTTCCATGTAGCTATGACAGAAATTCTCAGATGAACTCACAAGTTCTGGCAGCACTCTTCTGACACCCATTCAGCCTGTATTCCCATCTTCCCTAGGTCTGCCCAAGGATGGTTGGGATCCTACCCAGATGAGTATGTGGTCCCCTAAACAACAAAGCCAAGAGTAAGAACATGAGTGCCAGCAGCATCAACAGCTCCACAGGTGATGAGACAACCAGGAGCACCCCTGGCTAAATGAGGAAGAGAGTGACCTTGCTGCTAAGCGAAGGAAAGCGCCCTTTTTGCAGGCTTATACCATGGGTTATATGTAAAAATAGCCGCTAGTCAGCAGCAGTGTGTTGCTCACATGTGTGGTCAGTATGAGAACAAGTTTATTTCCAAGTCCCCTTGCTCCTATTAGTCCCTCGCCTTTGATTTTATGTGGGTTATCCAAGGATGAAGGTTATCTGAGGATTTATTTTCAGCAACAGATATTTTTAAAGGACTGGAGGTTATCTGAGGTTTAGCTTGAAAATAACAGTACTTTGGAGAGTTTGCAGCCCCGCCCAGTATCGTTTAGTTGAAGATATGCCCACATGCACAACCAGTCAATTCACTCTGGTAATTTAACAGCGTTGTTGAATTCCTTACTGATGCAATGGTTTCACTTGCTAACTTTTATAAATAACACTTTCTAAAAATCTGTGTTTATCCAGGACATCCTGGCTAACAGTGTTTTGGCACAGGTTACTCGTTCCTTCATCATTTTGTAGCAAGACCTCAGCAAAGCAATCCACACAGACATGAAGCTGTCAGCCCTTACAAAACTCCAGCTCAAAACACCGAGAAAAACCTTCCCCAATAGCACTGGTTTTCAAACCATATTAAACCCCTTCTTCACCTTCAGCTCTGCCCTCCCAAAAGATTCAAGTGCACAGTCTCGGGTTTCATCCTTGAGGCACCCAGTGGTCACAGACTGTGACATCTAAAAGTTCACCTAAAGCTGTAGAAAGAAGGGTGGTTGACAAGTGCACTCCTGACATATTAACATAACAGAGTAAGTTAAAACTACTCACAACAGGGCAGAAACCCATCCAGGCTCAGAGATTTTCTACGGACAGATCTCAAAGTCTGCAACAGACTCCCAAAAAACTAAGGGGCTTGATAAATCTCATTCCCAGCAGCTCCATAAGCGAGTACCCGCTTGTTTGGCTCCTTTTTGCTAATAAAACTCCAAAGTGATGTTGATGAAAGAAAACAGAAACTGGAAAAACTGTCACCATGCCTGTTGTTCTCCATATCCCTGAGGAGAGGAGGGGGGAGCCACATGGGACAGGGGTAGTCACTTTGTCCAACACTATCTGGGTGAACCTGGGACACTGTGGTCATGAGAGCAAGCTGTGTCCCAGGCAAGTTTTACACCACTGCCCGGTGGTACGTCCCTGGCCATGGGGTAAGCTTGAAGGATTTTCTCCTGCAAGGCTTCAGGCATCCTCCAAAACCATAAAAACAGCCACAAAACAGGACCCCGTGTCCCATTACTTCCACCTAAGCAAACGTCGGCATCTCGCCCTTTCTACTGAAACCTGTGTTTGCTTTTGTTTTAATTGAGCTGCTGAGGAGAGGACACCGATGTGGCTAGAAATAGCATATTCAGGGGTCAAGAATTCAATCTGTTCTAGAGAGGCCTACCGCTGGTGCTCTTGGCAGGGCTCACGCGGGGCTGCCGTCAGCCAGTCCCCAGGAAGCACTCTCGCTCGCAGAGCAAGAGCCGTGCGAGTGGCCAACATTCAGGCTTGGCTGCTGGACCAGAAAAAGGTTTTCAAAACTTCAGCTCAGATCATCTTAAATCATTTTCCCAAGGCACAAAGGGATGGGGAGGCGGGGGGACAGAAAAGAGTCCTTCATTTCTGTTTCGTATCTCACTGTTTCATTTTCAGTCACTGGAATGAAGCGTAGAGGGAGCAAAAGGCCAATAGGGTCCTATCCCTTCCCTATCCTATAGCCAAGGTCAAGTAGTCCAGGATATGCATAATCCAAGTTCACTTCTCTTTCCCCTTTTTCTGAAGGCATTTGATCCCCATTTCCCCCATATATTTCGCAAGAGCATTTCAGAAACCTTCCTCAGGGCTTTCTGGGCATGACCCATCCATCCAAGCCAGCTGGTCCCCAGGATAAACCAAAAGAGTTTCTTTCCAGGGTATACAATGGTGAATAGACTCATTGGGACTGGTGATGTGGGTTCAGAGCCACTCAGGCAGAACTGCAAACCATACCTGGCTGCCTCACACTTTTGGTACATGCCCTATTGCCTTCGTGATTGCATGAGGGTGTCAGGACATCACCACAAGTTTCAGGAGTGGCCCCTTGCACACACAGCTTCAAGCCCATGGATTCGTGATTCACTCAAGGATGACCGCAATCACATGAATGGAGTCTCTTGTTTCATCTTGCTTTTTTTAAAACTTCAGCTACAACTGGCGGGATATGCTCCATCCCAAAGCCCCAGGCAGGCTTTGGCCCAGTGCTCCACATGCCTGAAATCTCATGACCATGTTCGGTATAAAGCTGATTGAAGCCTGAGAAGACTTGTGAGACGTTAAGGCTTGCTGTCGCCCAGCTCCACAGGGTACTGGGCGGCATCATCTTATCAGAAATAGCAATTCAGGGGTCGTTGTGTATGATGCTGGCATTGAGCAAGCCCTTGCATTATCTCTCCAAAGGACAAATATTAAAGCATTTAGAAGAAAAAGGCCTAACAAGCAGTCTTTCCAGAAGCAAGAGGAAGGAAAGCAATGAAGACAGCAAAGCATCCTGCTGAAGGCACCAGTATAGGAAAGGACAACATCTGCATTTTTCTTTAGCCCATGAAAAGATGAGTGCAAAAGGAGACTTCAACATGTGCTGTGGGAATTATCAGCATCAAGAGAAGGCAGACAAACAGCCAGATTTCCCTTCAGAAAGGGTGCTGTGGAGCCTAGCTCAGTGTTCAACATCCCCATGCCCTGGGTAGCAACCAGAAGCCTTTAAACCTTAACGTTGGTTGAGGCACAGAAATGGCTTGCCTAAGTTGCAAAAATGGATCGGGCTTCACGGGATTCCCTGTCGCCCTGAGCAGTTTGTGTCCATCTGTGTTGTTACCAATAGCAATCATTATCTCGTCCAAGAGAAAACGAGCAGCGTTTGAAAAGAAAAGGCAAAACAACAGCAGGCTTTGCCAAATCAAAGAGGGCTCACCAACAAGTTGATGGTTATTTTTCAGTAAGGGTTTATTTTTACTGAAAGGTGGTAAAATGTGTGTCGTTGTGAAGTGCCATACGTGTAACGTCACTTATAAACATTGGCATCCATGTGGCATATTACCTTTGTTCCTGTGGCAATTTTGTTCAAGAGAAAAATATGTATCACTAACTCAGTATGTTTTCTTAGAGTGTAATGCTTATATTAGCATAACAGTGTCTTACAGCATCACTACAGCTAAGCTTGTGTCAGCATTTCCATTACAACCAACTCTCTTCAGGACTGTTTGGATGAAGCAGGATGTGTAAAGGACTGTTGAGGGGCTGAGTTTCAGTCTTAATTTTGAAAGCATTTGTTTTTGTTAAATCAGAAGATGGCCAGGCTTCTTGGCCTCATGTTTGATCAATCATGACTTAAGTCCTATTCTGGGCAGTGGTGGTTTCTGTGGATGGAATTATAGCTATCTTCTTATAACCAGGAAAAAAATCTTGCCAAATAGCACAATTTTAGTATGAGTTTTGCAGTATGCATTGCTGTTCCTAAAGACCCAACTCCTGGCTTTTGTGCATTTCTGAAAAACTCCTATTGAACTTTTGTTTATTCATTTGTTGCTGTGTTAAAAAAACAAAACAAAACAAAACAAAACAACAATTTCTGAGAGAATCCAGGACACATGAACTTTAAAGATTCTCATACCCCAAGTCAAACATAAGAACTGCCAAAAGTATTCATTTTAAATAATATTTTAAGCCTATAACTTTTCATGGTTATAGGCTGAATATATATATATTCAGCTTATATATCTATTATAAGATATATATATAAATATTATCTTTCTATATATATTCAGGCTTACATATAAATAAATATATTTAACTATATATTTTCAGCTTTATAACCTTCAAAGCTTATAGACCCGTGGCAAGATTCATGACATTCAACAAAATAAACTGACAGTGTTAACAGTGTACTTAACAAGCAGAAAACTCAGAAAACCCTCCAGTCCAACCCACATAACAACTGTAATTTAATCAGGGATTCTGGCTTGCAATATGATTACAAGTTACAGAAAGGACAGAAGCTACATCCCTGGCAGGCCAGGGTTTTTGCTGGGTTTGAGTATTATCCACATATTTAGCAAAGAGGCAGTCCAGTACTAGGAGTGTGTATGGACAGACAGCTCAGGCAACTAGAAGTCACTGGAGGATAAGAGGGTGGTTATGATTATGTATGATTATGTGCAGATATGAATCAGAAAAGAAATTTCCACATAAATTAAACAGTTCTGACTCAACCTATCACAACTAGAGGGTTTTTGGAATATGAGGGTTTACATAATTTGGAGAATATTTTTCAAGGTAAAGCTCTAGAGGCAAAAAGAATGGGGACAGTAAAATTCACATATAATCACTATTGATGGTGTCTGATGAGCGTAAATATTTCTCTAATAGAGGGTATTGTGCTAGTGAGGGCTAGATGTAACATGTATGAAGAGCTACTTTAAGAAAGCCTTCTTCTAACATCAGAAAGGAATTCATGCCTCTTTAACAGTATATCAAATGATAGCCTCAAATACCCTTTAAAACAGAGTAGATACATATTGGGAGATACCCTTAGGTGTCATTTCTCCCCTCCTTGAGGATTTTCTTTTGGGGTAGGGGAATAAATTAATTATTTTTCTGTTAGAAAGAGAGTGGGGGAAAGGAGACATTATTTGTGAGTGAATGGGGGGAAAAGACTTGACTGCAGATCTGGAGCAGTAGCCATAAAATCTACATTATGTTCATAACACTTGTCACTGCAAAGATACACAACTCTCCTGATAGACCACAAGAGGTTTGTTGTGCTGCAAAATCAAATGATCTCAGGGACCAAGGAGGACGTGGGCACAACAGCAAAAGCACCTGTCCCCTTCCAGGGACCTGCAAAGAGAGGAGAAAGCCAGCCCTCCTTTCCCCCAGGGACCTTCTGCTTCTCAGGCCAGGGCACTAACACAAAAGGACGGGCAAACTCTGATCCCTCAGCTCCAGAGAGAAAGGCACTTGCTACCTCCGTACCTGAAGGGGATTTGGAGGTGTGGAGCTAGAGGTGTCAAACATGCCATTCAGAGCCAGGTGCCGGAGCTGGGAGGTGGCTGGAAATGCTCACAAACGCCCACTCGCCCCCTGTTTCCTCTTCCCTCTTTCCAGCCTCAGCACATCGGTCTTTCTGGGCCAGTTTTCAGAGGTGCCTGTGGATTGAAGGGGCAGCCTAAGCACCTGACTTCAGCAGTCTGGATTGCCCAGCTGGGGTAGTGCAGCTCCCGAGCTATACGCCAAAAAGCGAGTCTGGCTCTCGCCGTGCTCCCTTGCAGGGAAAGGGAAGGCAGGGCTTCAAAATAAAGGGCTTGGGAAGCACAGATTGATTCTCAACACCAGGTCATGTCTGCAGCACCTTTGCAACTTGCTTTTTCCCCTTTAACAACACCGTTTCGTCAAAACCCTCATTCTTTTTCCCTGCCTTGGTTGCTTTATGGCTGTGAATCTCCCTCTAAACTGAAAATCATGCACATTGCAGTCTTCTTGGTTGCAGTGGCTTCGACATGCCAAGCATTTTCATGCACATTAATAAAGCAAAGACTGAGAACTGGCACAGCTCTCTTTTAGTTCAGTTTGGGCTTTTAATATTCGTTCTGTGGATGCAAGCCTTACTGTCAGGGCTATTCTTTATTAGATGGAAAGAAGCTCTTCTATTCTTATAATGGGTTTCATTGAAAAGCAAAGCCACTTCTCTGCATTTATTTAAGTGCAGAGCTAGAATAGAGACCAGCATGATGAATTTTAAACAGAGTTCACATCTGGTCCAGAAACCACAATCAATTTATTGCTGTATCTGAAACATTTTCAGCATCTGTCATATAATATATTTTCACACGTTTCTAACAAGACATTTTCTTGGACGTAACATAGACAGGTATATCTGTCAGTTCAATTTCATGCAAACGAAACAGAAGAATTTTTGGCATGGTTTATTATACTGTCTTTGGAGCAGTGTAACTATCATGTGAAAAGGGTATTATTTAAGGATGCCAGAAGCTCAGCAATTTCTTCCAAAACGTGGAACTACTGACTACACAGCAGATTTTATTTTTTTTTTAAATCTATACCTTCCTTTTTTCCATTTTGATAGAATCCATTATCCAATGTATTTGAGAGAGAGGTGCATACCTCGATATTATAAAACCTGTCTTAGCCCATTCTGGGAACTCTCACGTTTTATGTTAAAGTGGAATCTTCCACTCATGATGGCCATTTAATCACAACTTTATTCAAAGTTTTATTAAAAATTAAATGGCAGTACAAATCATATTAAAATCCTTAAGAGCTTCACGTTTTCACCCAAACCTCTCATGGGCTTTCCCACACAGAACCACAGATGTATCAAATAGCTTGACAGCACTGCAGCCCTATAAATAGGCACGCCAACTTGCCCCCATATTGGCCCCAGTACAACCATTTACCACCTCATTTTTGGCTACATAAACTGCCTCTAAGCACTTTCTCATTTGAAAACCCTGGGGTTCCTGTAAGAGCACTGCATCAGCACACAAAATCCTGCACTCCTCACCCTTCCCCCTGTGCTCGTATAAGATCATGCACAGCCATTGCTTCTCTGATGAGACAAATAAAAGGCAGTCAGGGGTCCGGGATGAGTATCATGTCCTGGTGATGGTTCACTTGGTTTGTTCGTTCCTTTTTTATCTCACTCAAATTGGGAGAAGATGAAGTTTGTCAGGACATAGTGGGGTGCATCCACAAGCGAGCAAACCTATGCTTTTGCTGTAAGCAGGCTCCAGAAGTGGGGAATCAGATGGGCCTGCTGCATAGCAGTCCCCCACCGTGGGAGGAAGACCCTGAGATGATTAAACATCTGTTCCTATTAAATTAATATCTGCCATAATTAAGGGTGACATTTAGCTCCTCAAGCCAAGAAGGAAGACCACACTTGACTACCAGGAACAGCTAAAACAGGTCCCTGCCTGGCACAGAGATTTTGGTCTTTTGAAATTTGCTTAGATATTGGCTATAAAACTGAGCAAACTAACCTGTCGCTGCAGAAAACCTGCAGGTGAAATTGCAGGAGGAGGGGGAGGTGTGTAAGCAGTGACTGTCCAAGTCTCTTTGTGCCATGGGGGAGGGATCTGCATGGAAGCCATGGTGCCACAGGGCTTGGTGGCACCATACAACCATGGTCTGGAGGGTCGCAGCTGAGTGACTGAACCAGGTGTGGGGTTTGGTGATCCCATCCCATCCCAGTATTTGCTTTTTTTCTCAGCTTTGCAGTGGAGTTTTTTTCCATCACTGGACAAAGAGAAGAGTTCTGTGAGGAGGGCAGTAGAAGGCAGCACCTTCCCCTGCACCTCCATGCATCCCATGCCTCAGGGATGCTAAAAACCTCATTTTCCCAAGCCAAAATTAAGGTAGGAAATGACAGCGCAAGGTCCAAGGCAGAGGGAGGTGGGTGCTTGTTTGCTGGGCTATGGTGCTCTCGGGCTGGTTGCCATTTCTGAATTTCTCCCCCGAGAGCTCTAGAGAAGGCTTGAGTCAAATATGGAGCTTGAAAAAAATGCCAATTTGATTTCTATTGCATTTTAATTTGTAATATATGTTTTACTGACATTCTGGATAAGCCTGTAACAGTTTGAAAGTTTGCTCTTATGAAGCTGAGGTATTTATCTAATTTAAAGACATTGTGCTCTAAACAAACTTAGGAGCCTGATTCATACTATCACTCTTGTTTTATTTTTCTCTGTTATTAATCCAGGTTTTCACAAGCAGATTCTCTGAAGACATTTTATTTAGGCTTGTTTCCACAGTAAAAATAAATATATTTCCAGTGAATTTGCCAGTTCCTTTGAATAAGTTTAACCATTTGACTACTAAACAGCATAGCAGGTATATGGTGCTGAGCAACTCCATGTCCCATACATGTCTAATTAAAGGTATGTTTCAAATTAAAGTGCTGGTATCTTAGTGAGATGCTGTTCTTCAAAGGAGCCCATAAAAGTTACAATGGCACAAGACAGCAAAGGGTTAAAGAGGTATACCTCACACCGTGGCTGGCGCTGAATTAACAAGAAAGAAAAGGAATTTCTTCATGGGAGAAATTAGGTGATACCTGACATTTACTTAGAATCGAGCTTTTCCAATATATATTTCTAATTATTTTACCCTGAAAAAGAGGGCACTCTGCTTCACCTGTGGCTTTGAAGGGCTCTAAGGTCCCCATTTAATAGCAATGTTTTAAAATAACTGCATGTTGGCTTTTAGTACCAAGTTATTCAATAAAGTGCAGAACTGACGGGTTACAGAAAATCACCTGTGGAAAGAGCAGATTTTTATCTTTCTCAAAACACTGTGATATGTGTTGCCAAGATTTATAACTTCCCTAGAAGCTGGAAATCCAACTTTCTCCAAAGGCACGGAGAAGTCAATGACTGCTCTGCAACGAGAAAGCCAAATCTGTAGAAGAAAACAGACTCTTGAGGAAGTGGAACACTTACATCTATTTACACATCTGCAGCCGTTTGGGACAACTGACATTCAAAAAAGAAAATTCTCACATCTTTCTCCCACTTAAGCCATAAATAGCTAAGACAAGGTCCTCACCTGTCTTAAATTTTGCTAGCGTGCTGTAAAGGGGTCAGAGGCAGACAGGGACTGACTTGCGAGGCAGATGGAGGCAGGGGCTGCAGATGGATGGTGTGGGGTGGCAGGAGACAGCTGAAGGGGTTAGCACATCACCCGGCGCGTCCCGTGGGCAAGCGTCAGGTGAGGGGGGCACCGAGCGTGAAATCCTGGCACACCGGTGGCGAGCATTTCTAGCAGTCAGGCTGTGATTTAAAAGACAAGCCTGAGCCCGTGGCATAAAGCAGACAGACAGTGCCAGGCCATATCAGATTAGAAGCTGCGCAGTCGTGTTTCGGGTTACAAGTATCTCGAATCAAAACGCAATGATCGATTTTCCCCTCTCTCCGTCTGTGCAGTTCTGCAAAATGTTTTTACTGTCTCAGCTTTAAATATTGATGCTGAACATATGTATAGTATGACAATCCGCAGGCATTTTGTGCTTTAATTCTGCAGGGATAACTCAGCTGTCTCCAATACCATGCACGCTGCACTAGTTGGGAGTTTAGTGTTAACAAACCTGGGACCCCTGTATTTCTGCAGTTTTTCTTCAGATCGCCATTCAATACACATTACGCTTGTTTCCTGTCGCTGCACGACATCTTGAAATCATAGGAAACATGTATGTGTACCCAATTTGTGCGTGATGAGCCAAGTTTGTGAGTTAAAGCAAGATCATTTGGACACCTTTCCAAAGAAGAATATGGCCCATACACTCTCGCTCTCAAAATGTGGCATCATCTACCATAGCCAGAATTATGAATGAATGTGAGAGGCAAAACCTCATTGTATGGCCTTCACCAGAAAGCTCCCTAAAATTGCTTCCACCGCAGCCTGTAACCAAAAGGCAAATCAACCCCTGCATCTGAAACACTCACTCATCAACCTCAAGTAGGTCTGCCCACGTTCTCTACCACCAAGTGCCTGGGGTTTGTTTGTTTATTTCTTTGTTTATAAGGCTGGGATCGGTCCTAGCGGGTATTGCCCCTACATGTAACACCCAACAGAGGATCTCCTGAGGCCGCCTCAGGCTGTAGACCTCAAAAGGCTCCAAGGGAAGGATGGACTTCTTTTGACCGCTTACAGCTCTGCCTCATTTCCCACAACTGTTCAACAAATGCTCTCCCTTTGTAGGAAAGGTTTGGCTAAGTCACCACTGAAGACACTCATGTCCGGCCGAAACACAACGCAGAATGTTTTTTTTGCATGCTTGCAGCATCAGGACTCAGACTCATGACAAGAACTAAGCAAATAATTGCTTTTTTTTCATCTCGCTGGCCAAAAAATTGTTTGGGGTTGACCAAAACCAAGTAATTTTCAGTGTCGCCACCCAAAACAGAGCACTTCAAAACTTCAATCCAACAAAAGGTTTATTTCAAACAAAAGTAAATACAAAGCCTTTTGTTTTCCTGGGGAGTGGAGAGAGGAAAGGGAAGTACTTTATTATTTTTTAATTAACGTTAGGTCAGGCTCTAAAAATAGAAATCTCACAACAAATGAAAGAATTTTTTTTTCAAATATTGAGTCAAAATGCTTCAATTGTTTTTCTCCTTTCCCTCTCAGAAATTTTTCATGACTTAAAAGTGCATTTTCAGCAGGAAAAAACAGCACAAAATTTCATCCAGATCAACTCTTGAACTGTTGCTTTCAAAAAAAAAGAAGTCCTTTGCTGTGCTGTCACTCAATCTGCAGCCCACAGATGACTGGGATCAGCACCACAGTTGGGAGCGGTCTGCAAAACCATTGCAAAAGAGCGTGCTTGCAAAGCAAAACAGCCACGGTTTTGCATGTAACCAGTGGGTGCACAAGTGTTTGCCAGGAGACAAAGGTCAGAGCTGGCTCCCTACTGCTGCCAGTTCCCATGAGAATCATCCCCAGGGTCCCCAATTCTTCTGATGAACCTGTTTATTAAAATTATAGGTTTCGGTAAAGCAGCATCATATTGTGTAACTAAATATTCGATCCTTTATCTCATTCTCCCTCTTCCCCTTCCAACTGGTAAACACCAGTGGGACACAAGATGGCAGTAGGTTTTTTGGTTTTCCCTTTTTTTTTTTTTTCCGAAGGGTGAGGTGGTTGCTAGACTGAAAGAGGCTGCCCTACTGCATTAACTCGGAATTAATGGTGTGAACATACCTGGCAATTATCCAGTAACGAGCAGAGAACAGAAATACAGAGAAGGCCTGTTTCTCCTCACTTACTCTGATCTGTGCATGGGCATAATGGTGCATGTCACCCAACGCATCTGGCAAATCTCATCACAGTGTCAGGCAATATCTATATCCACCTCTGCTCTGCTCGGACGTTGACATCTGCATTTAGAAGAGATGAATCCCACCCATAGACACCTCCGATAGGTAATGCTAAAAACAAATACAGAAGTGTTCAGCGTGTGCTCCCCATTCACAAACAGTTCATATATTTTACCCAATAATCATGCAATGCCAAAGGAGTAAGTCATCTCAGAGCCCTGAACCTCCAGCTGAGAGATCTAATCCCCAGGCTGCAGAGAGAAGCACCCACCTCCTGTGGCACAACAACTCTTGCATTTCTTCCTACAGCCTGATCGGGGGAGATGGAGGACACTTCCTGATGGCCTCTTGTACCAACGGAGATGGATCTGCTGTGCTGAGAGATGGAAGCTGTGTGCACAGATCCCTTCAGGGCCACGGGAAATGAACTGTGCGTCCTCCCAGCACACCCCTAAATATCCAGAGGGGTACCTCCTGTACTGAGTTGTGAACCTAAAGGGGGACTACAGGAGAGATGGTGAGGGACTCTTTATCAGGGAGTGTAGCAATAGGATGAGGGTGTAACGGTTTTAAACTGAAAGAGGGGAGATTTAGATTAGACATTAGGAAGAAATTCTTTACTGTGAGGGTGGTGAGACACTGGAACATGTTGCCCAGAGAAGTTGTGGAAGTTCCCCCGTCCCTGGAAGTGTTCAAGGCCAGGTTAGATGGGGCTTTGAGAAACCTGGTCTAGTGGAAGGTGTCCCTGCCCATGCCATGGAACTCCATGATCTTTAAGATCCCCTCCAACTCTAACCATTCTATGACTCTGTGAAACAGGCATCACACCACCCAATCCAGAAAAGATGGAAGCATTTCAGGGCAAACACAGCAACACCACTCTGAAATGCAATGGTGAATATCCAGTGAAGTAATAGCAATAGTACTTCTAATAGTGAAGAACAGGATACAAGTCTTGGGGATCCCTGTCTGGGATTTGGGCACCTAAATTCTGTAATATTTTGTCTTTAAGCAACTAAACCCTCAGCTGCTCTGGATTTTAGTCTCCAGCTCTCACCCGCAGAGAGTGGTCCATCAGCTGATCCCAGAGGGGTGGGAATGCACACAAAAACTTCCAGGCTTTGACAACCCTCACCTCAGGGTCAGTTCATACATAATTAAGTACATTAGCTGTCACAGATTGGAGATGTATTCTAACCACCATGAGCCACATAGATACTTTGAGGAGGGGTAGCTATGTACATTAATGTGATAAGTTGACTTGCAGCTGTTGTGATGAAATTGTCTGGTCTGATTGCTTTCTGTAAAAGCTGTGTAACAGGGAGTGAAAAAACCAATTTTCCAAGGGACTTCAGCTAGCAGTCTTGTGTGTCCCTCTGCCCCTGCTTCTCTGCTGACCTCTCCAATGTGCTTTCAGACATTTCATTCTCCAAGCACAGCCCCACTGCACTGCGTTTCCTTCATGCAACACGAAGGAAAGAGATGTAGCAGACACATAAATCTGACACTGGAAGCACCTGAAAGCTATTTGTGGAATGACTACTTGAGTTGATTTAGGTCTGGGCAAATCATACCTCCCAAAGGACAATTTTTTCCAGTGGGACAACAGCTATCAGTGAAAAGATGCTGGAATTAAAGCACAAGTCAGCTGTCTCAGTGAAGAGGCAGAAAATTGATGATCAGTTTATCTATTTTCTCCACAAACTGACCTTTCCACATCAAACCTCAGCCATGACAGCAATATAAAGAAAATTTCCAGATCTATAGCAATGTGTTATAATAGAACAAGCTGCTTTTCAGGGCCGGAAATCTGGCTCTTTTAGCCAACACTACCACTAAAAATCTTTTTTTAAAGGCCATAGAAAAGCACACGCTAGCCAACTTACCCCAAAATGTGAAGTCAAATAGACTGTGTAAGTTCAGTATCACTAAGGCTGGTGGATAATCAGTGGAATGAAATCTGTGCCCAGAAAAATACCCTGTCTATGGAGTAATGCTGCAGACACCCCTGAACAGATGGGACCCTGAAAGGTCCATGACATCTAAAGATGAAAATAGCTTTTACAAAAAAACCCAAGATCACAGGCCTGATTCTGATCTCACCTTGCTGTAAATCATAAGTCACTCCATTTATGCTGGAAGTTAAATGAAATCAATTTAGGACCCTTAATTTTTAGGGAAGGATAATTATTTTATTCCCTCCTTTCCAATTTGAAGCAGCCCATCAAGCATCCAGCTGCCTGCAGGCTGTAAAAGAGCATTTCTCTGGACAAAATCAACCCTTCTCCCTCCTTTAAATCCCCTGCCCTCTAGTAAAACACTTTAAAAACGTGTAAGAGCTATTTTTGTTGGGGTATGCCCAGTTGTCCCAGACATAATATAGACTGTCTCCCAGTCCAAGATCAACTCAAGTGGCCACTGTGAAGCTGTGAAGTCAGAGACGTGCAGCATGGGAGCACCAGAAGTACCTTTTAAAACAAAAGGTAGGTCTTTCCCCTTTCCATATCAAATCACCTGCAGCGGGTGGAGATTCAGCTAGCAAGTAGCTGCCTGGCCTGATGTTGGCCTCTGAAGACATCCATCTCTAAAGGTCTCTGTGTTTAGGTCATATTCATTTTCAAAACAACTCAATTTCTTTGTGGAAAATTTAAAAACTTACTCCAAGATATATTTCTTCCTACATCTGTCAGGGTAATGGTATACATCCTGATCTGTGTGAGAGATGAGCAGACTCACAGACGTGTCTTGGTACAGAGCCAGACGCTACCAATATTAAAACGTGCAGCTTCTGTGTCCAACCCAGCATCCAAACTGAAATTTTCAAAAAGTGCAAAAAACTCTCCAGAGAATCAGTGTGATTCTTACCTCTGCACACAGAGCGGTTGCAGTAGTGGTTGCAATAACATTAAACCATCTCCAAGCAGGGTTAATTCTATCTTTTTAAGTTAAATGAAAATGTTCTCCTATTCCCATGCGAGCTTGTAAAGTCATGGGAATGTATTCTGCTGCCTTCCTGACATAAATCAATGGATATATTGGAGGGGCAGGCCAAAAAATGTATACATTTCTTGCCCTTCAGTTCTATTTCACCCATAAGCATTTGCCCACATCCTGGAACAGAAAAAATGTTTTCTTTCCATTGAATTTCCGACTTTCATATTTCTACAGAAGTTGGCCATCACCACACAGTTGATATTAACAACTTGACCCAGAATATGTTAGGAAGAGAAACTCTTTTATGAGAACGACAATTATTATCCATCCAAAAATATCTGCAAACAGAATAAAGTGAAATACAAGTCAACTTTTTTCTTGAGGATACTGTCTAATACAAACTTCTTTCCAGTCTGGTTTTCCTTCAAACATACCTTTATTTAATAGGTAATTGCCAAACTGTTCATCCTACTCCTGTTCAGAATAAGTACAAATTCATCACTTTGAGTATAACAAAAGACTAAAAAACTATGAAGAACGAGACATCTCTTGGCCAACAATGTACAAACTGTGACAGTTTATAAATTCAGGCTGCTGGAAAGTGAAAGTTTATGATCCTTTCTAAACTACTACATAGAAGAGTTATAGGCAATGTTAAAAAAGTAGGCAAGAAGGAGAGAAAATCAAAACATAAATTAATTGCATGTAACATCCTGTACGATACAGCTGTCATTCCTGTGGACCACTGTTTGGATGGGCATTTGTTTATGCACTGTGAACCTCAGAGAATGCTTGTTCTCCATATCTTTCATAACAACAATATCTCTCTGCAAAAACTAGACTTCTCAATTGTCTTTTTTTTCTTCAAATCTATCTATCCTGAGCAAAACCAATCAATTTCTCAAGTGCACCCCAAAGTGTTCTGTAGCTTTGATGCAGCATCTTTTTGCTGTCAAAGGAAACAGTATGACTACTTCCGTTAGCATAAGAGTATAATCTTTACTGAATTCACCTTTCAAGCAACCCACACAATAGGGAAGGCCACCATGACCACCCCCAATGGTGTCTCAAGGAAATAATCAGCAGGATCCATCACAGTGCTTAGACAGCTTTTAACCCCCGGATAACTCCCGCTGGACACCTTCCCTACTGTCTCACTCAATGGTGTGAAGAACCCTGCTTACCAAAATGACCCTGCCATCCCTCCTGGTGGTCTGAAAAACCCACTCTGTGCCACAAAAAAGCCTGCCAGTTCACCTTTATGGGCCGAAAGACTCTGTCCACAGCTTCTTCAAGTCACAAAATACACCTGTAGAATATACACAACACTTGCTAGCCCACTGCCAGTTTTTTATTTTTTTGACAAGTAAAACAAGCTTTGACTTTTCCTTACTCATTTGGTCTCAGTCTTCATCCACAGTGAACAGTTCCCCATGCAAATGAAGGCTCCCTGTACACATTCACCATGTATCCCACCTCTCAAAAACCAATCTTCTTATAGGATGTCTATTCCATATGTACCACTTTTCTTGGCATTTCCTTGTCAGAGCCAGACAATATTTCTTTTTGACACGACATAAATTTGTTTCAGAAAAGCAAAAATGGATTTGGGTTACATTTGGCTAATTGAGTATCTGCTGGGGAAAAAAAAGGATAAAATTTTTTTAAAGTTATGCCTTTTTTTTTCAAAATAACATTCATTGTTTCATATTTGACCAAAATTGAAAAACAAACAAAATAATCTCTAAACCTGTTAAATACAGCAGTGAATAACCTCCAATCCAAAGATTACATTTTGCAACCAACCAAGCTATTTGGGGTAAGCCCAAATAGTTTTCTTTTTTTTTTTTTTTTTTTTTAAAATGCAACAATTCTTGTCCTAGAGGGACCTGATTTTTTACTTCTTTTTGTTTTCTGACACTTCAAGAAGACCATAACTTATCTATCTTGACAGTTTTAGGCAACCAACCAACCAAGCTATTTGGGGTAAGCCCAAATATTTTTTTTTTTTTTTTTTTTTTTTTTAAAATGCAACAATTCTTGTCCTAGAGGGACCTGATTTTTTACTTCTTTTTGTTTTCTGACACTTCAAGAAGACCATAACTTATCTATCTTGACAGTTTTAGGCAACACACCACAGCAAGCAGGACTGTGCTCCCATTTCCCTTCTCCACACGTGGATCCATGAAGTGGTCACCAAGGCTAGATTCATCCAGCAAACTTCAGAAACATGAACAACCACTTACCACCCCCAGGTCCCATGGAGAGGTGGTCAGTTCTGGGGGGATTCATGGAGTCTGTTTTCTATTCAAGGAGCTGAGAGCGATTTACAAGTCTGAATGTAATATGATAAGACATCCAAAAACCTACAGTTTGACATCAGTTTTTAAAACAATGATATTCCTATTTTTCCATCAATTTTTCAAAATGATGAATGTACCCCTGAACTGAAGGCAGCTGTCTCTCTTGGAAATAAAATTAGTTATCTACTTTGATCAACTGTAATCTCCTATTTTATTTCTTAATTGATCTCACACTTCACAGTTTTGACATCTTCTTTAGCAAGGTGTATGTAAATAACTGCTGCACTGTTCCCAGATAATGTGTCACTGCAATGATAACAGCCACTCAGGGACATTTCTCTTTAAACAGAAAGTTTCCAGGTAGTAAACAGGTTGTCTGAATTATTTTATTTTATCTTTATTATTATGTATTACTACTTTGATTTTTTTATTATTATTTACCTTGGCATTTTTGTTCTTCTCAGAGGCGCACAGCAAAAGGATGACGTAAGTAGCAACACATTGCACAATCTCTTTGGATATTAGGGAAGAAGATCTCACCATGAAAGTGGTCTGACACTGGCACAGATTGCCCAGAGAGGTTGTGGAGCCTCTATCCTTGGATATATTCAGAATTAACTAGACATGGCCCTGAGCAACCTGCTCTAACAGAGTTGGACTTCAAAGCTGCTTTGAGAAGAGCTTGGACCAAGACCTTCAGAGGTCCTGTCCACCCAAAATTATTTTGTGATCCTGTTTGCTTGTGTGTTAATGTTTCTTCAGTCGTTGTGGCCCCCACATTTAATTTTGCCGGTTTTGGCAGGTATCCTGTGAGGGACATCGCAGGAATTTTGACACCTTGAGGAAACATAAGAAATCATTTGGGTTTACAACTGAGCACATGAGGGCAGACGCCTGCGTTTCATTGCTGCAACATGTCCATCACTGGGCTGACACCAGACCCAGACCTCAATTGTGTGCACCTACCCAGCAGCTGTGGCCAGGTGAGGGTTTGCCAGGTGCCCTGGTTCTCCATCACCCTCCCAGGGCTCAGGAGAAACGGAGCTTCCAACATCTGCCCACATCCCAGACATCCAGCACATGTGAACAAGAGGCTAAAGCCACCAGGTTTGGGCTGCCCTTCGCAGACAAGCCATCAAGCTGAAGCAGTTGGTCAGCACAAGTTGGAAGGCTGGTTCATTAAGGTAAAATATGTCCCCACTGGACATGTGTCAGCATCCAGATCTGGTGTGAGCTGAGGAAGAGCTCAGATAGAGGGTGAGCACACCTGAATAACTGGGTAATACTTCAGAGCTCTGCTACTAGAGAAATTACTTTCTTTTTCCTTAATAAAGCCAAATAATTTATTTCCTGGACTTTGCACTTTTACTGCAAGCTGCTACGTGTAAATGGCTTTGTTTGTTTGCCCTGTAGTTTTATAGCTGGACGCTTTTGTAATTAAGGGTGTTTTTAACTGATATGTGTATAAAATTGAAGTGGGCAAGTGGAAAAAATAAACAGAAGGAAAGTTTTTAACATAAGTTATTTGAATTGGCTGTGATGTTTTTCCCCACTAGCTAGTGAGGTTTTAATTAGCATTGAAAATCATAAGTAACTGGAGATGAAAGAGCCCTATTAGGTCACCCAGTCCAGTTCCCTGCCAGTTCAGAATTGTACCCAACAGTGTATTTCCCAGTGTTTTGTCAAGTCCGGCACTAAGCCTGTTCATTACATGAATAATATGCTCTTTTGAAGTAGCAGGAGGGGAACTTCTCACAATCCACATCCAGGCACTTTTTAGAGTTTGCAACAAAAAGGAATGATAAGTGAAGATGCAAGCCAGTATAGAAATTTATATGCAGGACTCTGCACGGGGTATTTATTCTCATTATTCTTATAGGGGAGCTCACACGTGGCCCAGTAAATATGAACGATGAACTCAATGTCATAGCAGGGATTGCGGGAAAAGTGTTTAACTGCTTCACTGAAATGATTCTGAAGGGGCCCAAAAGAGGGAGAGAGGAGGAGCTGCAAAGCTGTCTTCACTCAGCTTCTCCTGGCCTGGGTCTGCCCTCGTCCCACAGGAATATCATGCATAGCTCACTCACACTGTCAAAAAAAATCTGAGCAAGAATTAAAAAAAACCAACCAAAAAACCCCCCACAAAAAACCAAACCAAACCAAACAAACAAAAGCCTCAAAATCATATATCTTGGGTGACAAATCCCATAAAACAAGTGGCCAGCAGTGAGTTGTCAAAAAGAGGTGAAGGTTTCTGATAGACCAGTGAGTCAAACCAGATCAGGACGGCTAATATGAAAACTACAGTTCAGCAGATGGAGACAAGAGATCCCTCCACATCCAATAGGAAGGCAACCGTAGGATTTCTTTAAAATGTCTAGGACATTTTTTAATAAAAATTGCCTTGCACAGGAGACAACTCTGTTTTATACATCTTTATAATTAAAAATTACAGACAGTAAACTGCAACAGCAAACTTGATCAAAAGGACATCATCATGGATCAAAAAAAGCCAGTTTCAACCACTAGCCTACTGAAATATGGTTTTATAGAGACATAGTTATGCATACAAAACTTATTCAATATCTGGAAGATCCTTCCAAGCAAAAAAAGAAAATGAGAAGCAAAATTGACTGGAAATTCCAAACTAAGAAACAAAAATGTAAATGGCAAATGGAATTATTTAGACAAAATGCATAATGTCATAATCAAGAAAGATAACGACATTGACTAAAAGACCATCCTGGTGAAGGGAAAGATGAAGTTGGAAATAAAGGAGCAATATGTGACAGAAGGGTGAGAAAGGAAGAGACCAATTAATGTATACTAAAAACTGAAGTATGGAAAATTGATAAGGAAGTCTAAAGACATCAGGATGAACTAACCTTAATAATAACAATAAAGGATATTTAGGAAACATAAACTTCCTTGCAATATTTAAAAAATCATTCTAGATAATGTTTGAATTACAGAAAAATATGCAAGGAGGCAGAAATTTTGGACAGGCAGTTCTGGCCTATGTGTGGAAAGCACAGTAAAATGCAAATACCATATTCATATCACCCAAACATGGTAGGAAACATTGGACTTCATCACAATAAGAAGGATGTTGAAGATCTACTAAAGATAATAATTTTTATATGCTCATAGAATGTGCACCTAGAAGTTCTTAGACTTCCACTTAACGATGGTATTTGGCCAACTTATATTCAATTTTGATGCCTCTTTGAATGTTGGAGCCATTGAACACACTCAAAGCACGCTGTGATGTGCCAAAACACAGAAAGGGCAGGCCACGTAGCAGAGGTAGGCAAAATCTGGGTAGGTAGATGTTCATCCTGAGCAAAATTTACAAGTTGATAATGAGCGATTCTATCACCAAAGAATGGGAAGATGAAGATATAATCACTGTAATCAGTACAGTTTCACAGGGAAAAAACCTTGTCATCCTAAGAATGAAGTTGGACTGGTGTTTATTAGGTTAAGTGTCCAGCTGAAGTACACGTCAACTTCTAGGGTGTGTTCAGTTCCCTAAAATTAGCGTTATATACAGTCAGTAAGGGCTGCGGTAACTGAACCAAGTGCTGGCTAAATGACATATCCAAAAGTAGTTATCAGCAGGCGAATTTTCCATATGGGTGCACCTGACAGAGAGCTCTGCAGTGATCAGAGCTCGGCTGTACACTATTCAGCTCACTTTTCATCAGTGGCTTGGGAGTAATAAAGAATGTTTTAAAGCAGTCAAATGCAGAGCAGCGCACCTAACAAGGAATACGGAGCAATGTGACAGTATGAGAGCCCTAAGGCCCTTTAGATTTTTCACCAAATTTTTTCCTCATCAAATGGCTTTAACCCATAACTATGTGATGATTAAGTCAAGCAGAAGAGTCCCCAAAGGAGAGGCGAGCTCCAGCTCTGCAGCATGATGACAGTATTCAGCTGCTACATGGGCGCTCGCGGTCAGATCACATGGCTGATGACAGCAACACGACTCCAACAGAAGAGGTGTAACATCAGCAGAACCCACTAAGAGTACCTTCCTCAGGTAACAGAGGGGGGAGATTCAAGTCCTTGGCTGGGCTGGAGATGTCAAGGGACTCCACCTTCTCATGCTTCAGGAGAGGACCACAATTAGCTTTCTCTCTGTGAGCTCTCTGCAGCACCAGAAACATTTTTAACCTCTCACAGAGGATGTACATGAGAATGTACCAAGCAAGAAAAAGCTTTTGTCATGAGTTTAATCACTCAATTATCTTACAAATGATAAAATAGCAAGCTAAGACCAGAGAAAGGCATGCACCTGGGCCTCATCTGCTAACAGGTGGTGAGAGGATGCTTGCAGCAAGCCAACATCCAGGTCTAGGATTTAGAAAATTTCCCCTGTATTCTGGCAAGACAGAAAGAAGATTTTCTGCAGTTCTGTCATCCATCTCCTTCAAAGGAGAGTCAAACACTTGAGAGGACCCCGAAAGATTTTAAAAATGTTTTAAAAGGAAATATAAATTGCCTTATAGGGAGATAATCGTAAAGCACAATCTGTTTACATTCTTTTTTTAACAGCTAGGAAAAGGACTAGGATGTGAGTTGACTACAGCATATATAAGTACCTTCACAGAGAGAAAACACCATATACCAAAGGGCTGTGTCACCTGGCAGAGAAAGGCGTAACAAGAACCAAAGTCTGGATTCAACTTCCAGCCAAATTCAAATAGGAAATAAGGCACAATTTTTAACCACTAGAACAAACTACCAAGGGAGTGTTAGAGTTTGCGTCCCTGGACATCTTCAAATCCAGGCTGGATAAATTTCTGGATTCCGTGATTTAGCCAAGCCCAGACGTTATTGGGCTTAGTAGGAGGCTGACTGGGTGAAATTTAATGGCTTGTGATGTGCAGGGGGTCAGACTGGCTGATCTAATGGTCCCCTCTGGCCTTAAATTTTGTGTAAGACTTCAGCTAACTAGCAAAGCAAGTGCAAACGACCCAGTGGTTGCAATATATTGCTCCAAGTGCGGTTGACCAATTTTCAATAATTACTTATAACCAAGTCCTTTCTTAATCGCAAACAGAAAAAAAAAAAAAAAAAAGGGAGAACGAGTTAGCCCCTGACAATAGCTCACTCAGCTTTAATCCAGAGAAAAATTGCATCAAACTCCCTAGAAAAAAGGTGTGCAAGTCTTTTTACAGAATCAAATCTAGATTTTACAAGAACAAAAATGGCTTACGTACTTAAAAGTCCATTTAATGCTTGGCATAGAGCTATTGCTTTCTACACTGAGTGCAAGCACACTTCAAGGGCACTGGGGATCCGATTACTATCCTGCAAAGTGTAGGGGTTGGCTGAACAACCCCAGAGTAACTCAAATACCAGGGAACCTGGCCTATTCCCTGTCCATAAAATACACAGAAAATGATCCCACTCCCTGACATTTTTTCAGCTGGGACAGCTGCTATAACAACTCAGAGCTTTTCAATCTCTGTACAGAGCTCATGTATAACCTCTTCAAGTTTTCAGCCTGGAACCACTTTTCTTCCAAGCCCATTTTGCCGGAGCAACCAAGAGCGCTCAGGGAAAAGCTGTTTGCTAGGTGGGGTGGAGGGGGGA
>NW_015094510.1:16313982-16433955 GCF_001431845.1 Calidris pugnax | reverse complement strand
ATCAGTGAAGAATTTAAAAGGTGGGGAGCAGGACAGGGGGCGGGGGACTAGGGTAGAAAGATTTATAGCGAAAAAAAACATACAGCTTGAACCTGGTCCAAGAGGAGCCGCAGGGGGCTGGTGCCAGTCACCACTGATGAAAGGGTTTGGATTTGTCAAGGAGAAAGATGCCGTGTAAAAATTGGGTTCAAAGCCCCAGTGAAATTGCATTAAGGGGCTGGTCCCCACGAGTTTTGCCTGAGCAATGACTCCAGGTTTGTGCCCTCTGGGACGCGCACCGGTCCCCTGCTTCGTGCCCCGATCTTCGGCGGTGGCTCTCCTCCCACCCAAAGCTGGAGGGAAACGCCGTGTTTAGAGAATCGGCTGCTTCAACACTCACTGCTGGATTTAACCGTTTAGCAATGTTTTCCAGCCACTTGACTCCCTCCATCACCCTGCCCAGCCGGAGGGTTTAGCCTCTTTGGAGTGTTTTGGTGGTTTGGTTTTTCTTTTTTTTCCCTCAGTGGAAACTTGCTGTAGCTATGATACGCCTCAAAATCCCCTCCCCGTGCCTGCTGATGGGGCAGAGAGCCCCACAGCCCACCCCTGCCCGGGGGAGGCCTCAGCAAGTGGCCACAAAAGCTGCGTCGCATCTTTCTCCTAAACCCTGACAGCCCCTCAGTGCCCCTGCCATCCGCCCCCTTCGCATCAGGGGATGGAGGGATTAGCAATTTGTAGTGCATTACTAGTAACCGTAATTTGCTTGATTTAAGGGGCTGATGGGGTCCCCTCCAGTATTTGGCATGGGGATGTTACCCTTGGCTGTGCTCATGCTCAAGGGCAGAAGTTTCCATCAGCAACTTAGAAGCCTTATAATGGAAACAAAAAAAGGCAGAGTTGATATAAAATCTCCACCAGTGAAATCTGAAGCATTCAGCAACCCAATGCAAAACAGAAAATAGCAAACGCTCTTCCAGCAAGCACTGGATACACTGTTACCTTTTGACCAAAGCAGTTGGTCAATATGCAGGGTATTATTCCTCCCAGTGGGCTGGAGAAATTAATGATAGTGCCAGGTATTTCTTTTATGCAATACTATTTAGTTTGCAAGACTATAAACAGAGTCTTATTTCAATGAACAAACTGGGAATCGAGCAGCAGATGTGCCTCTTTTTGGTCATGTTACGCTCAAAAAAATGCTCCAGAGCTTCTTCTCAGACCGATGATGAGAGGTTGTCCTCGCCGTCTTCTTCTAGGTGCTGTTGCTCCAAAGAGTGTCGAGCAGTGGCACTCTGCATTTGCCCAGAACCCCCCAAAAAAATGTCTGGCAGCCCCCCAGGTCAGCTGCTCGGCAGCTCCACACCCTGCTCGCCTGTTGGGCGGTGGCTCCTGCTGCTTCAGCCCTCTCTGCCCAAAATACATCTCCCTATATTCACCCCAAATTAGGGAAGGCTGGACCCAGCACCAGTCCTGGCGACAAGGACCAGGGCAGCACCTCAGCCCCACGTGTCCCCGCTCTGCCCCTCGGTCCCCCGGCCGCTGGGCTGCTCTTTGGAGAACGCACTGGCCCTTCGCCCTCTGGCTTTTCACAGGGATAAGTAAACACCCCGCTGAGAGCTCTGCTTCACCCCAGGGCAGAGCAGGGACTTTTTCAGAGGCCTTCATGAGATGCAAAGAGTTTTTCACTGGCTGCTGTAACCCTGCAGTCTCACCTCCGCTGCAAAGACACCTGTACCACACCTACATCTTTTGGGAATTTCCCTTTATTTCACTTTCTAAAATGTTACCCTCATAATCTCTCAGGTTACAGGCCTTCCTCTCCTCACAACACCATCAGTCCCAAGGTTTGAGCATTGAAAGTTAAAAGTCTTGCTGTGATCACCTGGACAGGTTCTTAGAGACCTCCACATCAGGTCCAGTTCTGCATGTCCAGTCCAGGTTTTGCACTGCATGCAAATTTAACTCCTGGTTTCAAGAGGGTTTTTTTGGGTTGTAGCCATGATAAGAATCTAGCTCCCTTTGAAAAAGAAGCAGTGGATTTTGTGCCACAAGACCCATAGCTGTCCTACGATGTGGTCTAGGGAATCTGCAACATAGCTCCAGCAATGTGAGAGATAAATCTGGGCTTGAAGCATGAGTTCATTTCTTGCTGCTTTTTTTCTAGCTGACTTGCAGCGTCACCGTTGGCATAAACAGCCCTGACTTCTCCATCAGCTATTTCCTTCTTCACTTCCTCCTGCACCAAGTGCATGTTTTTCACATTTGTATAGTACTTGCAAGCTCAGAAAAGCTCATCTGACTGTGACTGAAACTCTGGCACATAGCTTGATTTTTTTTTTTCCCCTTTTACTGAACTATTTTTTGCGTGATATGCTGCCAACTTCACTTTTCCCCCCTTCCTTCTATATAAACAATATTCCTCTTCCAGATATTTCTTACACATTTGATAAAATGTGTTGCATACATAAGATGACTTTGGCTCAATTTTATAAAGATTTGGCATAATGCAATATACTAACTCAACTTTGATTCACTAAAAAAATATATGTCATTAAGAGCTGTATATACTTTTGATTTTAGTGTACAGCAGTGATTGACTGTTTCAGTTGTAAGTGATGAAGGCATGGCCAAATATAAATAAAAGCTGTACACCACCTTTCAAAAACGTGCCTTTTATTTATTTTATAGGAATGGATTAGGTTCTAAAGTTTTCAGGAGGTGTTGCTTTACCAGTGGCACTTCTGCAAGTACAGCGGTGTTAACCTTGGTTCCCTGGCCAGATTCCAATGTGGTTAATTATATTCTGCACACTGTGAAATTCCCACATAATTTTCAATTAAGGAAGCTATTTGCCACTTCTCCCACTCCTTGAAATTTGTTGGTAAGATCTGCTGCATACAAAATGGCTGCTGGGCTCCATCCCAGTGGTGACTGCATGTTAGCCAACACTCATATGCAAAGATGACTTGGACATAAAATAAATTTGGTCCTTTATTCTAATCAAGGTCAGCAGAAATTCTTTGGTCGTGTGCTTCACAGGCAAAAAAAGGAAGAACAGAGGCTGGGAACATACGAAGATGTCTAAATGCATGCATGAACCTCCCCTTGTTAGGACTACTTGGAGCTGACCTGCACCCAAACTTTAACTTGAATAGCCGATTATTTGCATTAAAATCCACTTATTTGTTGCTGAACCCTAGAGAAGGGTGACAGAAGGATTACATCTGGCTTTTAAAGTCTCCCCAAGAAGAGGAAGCATTCAAGCTAACATTCACACCACCCTTCCAAGGACCTCCCCGGGCTGGGTGGCCTCTGGCAGTGAACTTTCTTGGCGAGCACACAGCTTGCTGGCCGAGATATCCTCAGACACAGCCAGAGTTGCTTTGCCCTTGTCTCGCTGCATGCACACAGTGTCCCAACAGACTCCAGTCATGTTTTCCAGTCCATCTGCCACCCCAGGACGTTGTTGTTGTTCATGAGGGTTGGGGAAGGGCAATGGGAAGGAGACAGTCTATGGGACTGTGACCCCATGTCAATAGCTCTAATTTCATGCCAGATACTCAACGCTATGCCTTGTTCAGCTGGTGAAGAGCCTTTTCCAACATGATCAGGTCTACCATCCCACACCCCTTGTGGCCTTGCACCTTCAGCACTTGCTGACAAGGACGGGTCATGCTCCAGCAGCTGTTGGAGAGGACACTGCCAGGATCACTGAGTGTTTCAGACTTCACAGACCACACCAAAAAGGGAAAAGTGCTTCCAATTCAGTACTGGGGGAAGGATGCATGCTGGAGTGCTCTTGGCGAAACCAAGGCTGACCTTGGCCATAGGCTCAGAAAATGTGTCCTGCAAGGACAGGGTTGTGTCTGAAGTCACATTCCTACATCATCACATTCTCCCCAGTCCTTGTCTACAGTGGCTTGTTCATTTCCACCTCTGTGTGCCCTTAAGGCACTTGAGTCTTCATTCTTCCATTCCAGCTCTTCCAAGTTTGAATCACACCTGTATGACTAAATTAATAAACATTACCGAACACTTTTCACCCTTTCTATCCCTTTTTTTCTTCATATTTACTATATCCCCTTGACTCCACCACAAACTGCCATGTTCAGAATGTTCACTAATTGTTGTATTTCCCTGTCCCTTCTCATCACAGAATCACAGAATCTTCATGGTTGGAAGGGACCTTTGAGACCATCGAGTCCAACCATACACACAAAAAAAAAGAAAAAAAAAGCACAACACAAAAACAAACACCCAACCCAACAATCTCGGGCACTAGAGCATGCCCTGAAGTGCCACGTCTGCATGTTTCTTAAATACCTCCAGGGTTGGTGACTTCACCACCTCTCTGGGCAGGCTGTTCCAGTGCCTGACCACCCTCTCAGTAAAGTAATTATTCCTAATATCTAATCTAAACCTCCCCAGCCACAACTTCATACTATTTCCTCTGGTCCTGTCATTATTCACTTGGGTGAAGAGGCCAACCCTCACCTCTCTACAACCTCCTTTCAGGGAGTTGTAGAGGGCAATGAGGTCTCCCCTCAACCTCTGCTTTTCCAACTAAACGTGCCTCGTTCCCTCAGCCTCTCATGATATGACTTGCTCTCTAGACCCCTCACCCCTCATCCTTTTGTGAAGGAGGGAAAAAAAGAAAAAAGAAAAAAAAAAGAGATAAATATTTGCTTTCTTCTCTGTTTTCTTCCAACCCTGGTTGAAGATACTTCTACACTGGAGAGAGTGGCTGTTCCCTCTCTTTGCAACAACCTTATGTGATACAGACATGGTACTCTGTATACTGGATAGGGCTACCCTCCCTAAGGGTCTGTGCCAAATGTGTGGCCCTCCTGTCTATCCCCATTGTACCCACAAATACATATGTAGATGCCAAGTCTTCCATATTGCAACACCATCTCAAAATCATCGTGCAACAAGTTATCTTCAAGACAACTTGTAAACAGATCCCTCATCCACTCACTTTTGCCCAAAGGTCACAGCTGAGCAGTCGTCCCCATCAGGTACACCCCAGACAAAGTGTTCTTGCCTCCCCACCATTGCACTCTCACTCCTCAACTCTTTTTCAACATGACTCATTATTTCTGAGATTGTAAACAGGTAAATTGAGTTATGTTCAGGAAGAGATGACAGAAGCCATCATGTTAGTGAGAGAAGAGAGGTGGAAGAATCCAACCTGGCAATTTTTTCTACTGACAATGCCCTCACCGTCTCATTTATTAAAATGTTCTCAGGAGTAGCGTATTCCACATCGTTGTCAACGTAAGGAAGGTCTCCCAAAGCATTATGTTATATTATGGATTGCTAAAATTGAGGTTGGCTATGCCAAAAGTACTTTTCCAAATACAGTCAGTTTTGAAGGCCAAATCGTTCAATAATGGCCTACATCTGTCAAACAGGGGCACTTCCACTGACCAAGTGATAAATTTAATCCATGAGAAAGCTCAGAGCACATAAATTATATTGTTCCCTATCCAACTAAGCTAGAGAGTAGTTAACTCACTGTGAAGCAGTTATTTTATAACATCTGAAAAAATGTTCATAATAACAGTTCTGTGGAGGCCGTTTTAGAAGTGGGTATAATATTGGAGTGCCTGTGGTAGTGACCCCCTGGGAACAGCCCCTTGTAAACCATTCATAAACAACATGGAGAGGGGGAGCTCTGTGTGTGGTCTTGACTTGATCTTGCAACTTTGGGAGCTGAACAGCTCAAGGTGGATCCATTTCACGATCGCCTTATTTGTTTTGAAATCTCTCAGCATCCTTCAGATGACCTTCATAGGAGCATGAGGCAAGAACTTTAATTATTATTGTACATAAATCTAATGCTTATCACAGAGAGGCCCTCAATCTCTGCTGGAACCTCTATGTATTACTGTAATAAAAACAAAGTAATACTCCCACTAATTACAAAACAAGTACTTAATCTCTCTGTCAGTATATCTGATGTTGCCAGCATGGCTCACAGATCTAGCCCTGGTAACTGGCAGACAATAAATTCTACAAATGCTACGTGACAGACATCTATTTTGAAGATCCCTCTCAGCTCCTTGACTTCCCATGAGTTTCTGAAAATAACTTGGTAAACAACCTGCTAACGCTGATGGTGGGGGCACCGCTAAAATTGGTCCCTACTTGTCCACACAAGCCCTGGGATTCCAGGACTTCGGCAGTCTGAGCATTTTGTGGCCATGGTGGGCATACAAAGTGACATATATTGCAGTTTCTTGACTAACCTGGATTAATGGTGGCATTCAGATCACCCCAGCTTGTAATTTTGAAAAGGTCACCTCAAAGGCCACCAGCGCAGACACAGGAAGAGACAGTGTTCTTATTTTATACTGCTGCACTGCAGAAAAGTCCCAGCGACAGAAGAAAGTAACAAATACCTGCGGATCCAGTATTTTTGAAGAATTTGGCAGTAGAAGCAGCCACAGGAACCCAACTTTGCAAAATACTCCCTTCGCCCAATTCTTAATTAATATAATAATATAAGGAATAGCAATGTTTTATATCAGAAAGGGGAATATATTGAATGAGCTTTTTATAGCTCTGAAAACGTCTGCCTTCCATTTCCCAGAACAAACAAGAAGGTGTTGTCCTTGCCAGAAGGAGGTAAAATCTTATTTCAAAACTTGTTTAACAAAATGTTACCACAACAGAATATGAAGAGGGGAGAAAGAAGAACAGAGATTACCCGAAGGAGTAGCATGTGGGCCTTGTCACAGCAGCATGGGATATCATCATTTCTGCTAAAAATACAAATAGCATAGCTTCACAGAGATGTAGGACTTCTTAAAGGTATGAATGATAACAGAAATGAGAATTGTTTACTCAATGGACAGTAAATGCAATCTAATCCTGCCATGCTTATCTTTTTACTGCATAATCAATAAAGTCAACTAGGAAAAAAAACTGTGACAGTTATGGCAATTGTTTCTTGTGCAGCAAGGTTTGACATCATCTGATGGGAGGTTAATTAATAGTTAACTTGGACAGCACAATTACCTAGTGAAACCACATTGTTAAACCTCTGGCTGTAACTAACTTGTAACTTGAGAAGAATTTGCTCACATCTGGCTCTGGCCCATGTTGGAGACGGGGGACTTTAATGGCTATTGACTCCTGCAGGTATTTAGATAAGTGTTCTGGGTTGCTGCCTCGTGAAAACAGACCCTTGTTTGCTCCTTGCATGCTATCGTTGGGAGTATCACCTGTATTTGTTCTGCTCTGGAGATAACAGTAATGACCAGCTGGTGTGGAAGTATCTGGACAGCAGCTTCCTGCTGTGCTCCAGTCTGACACAGGCAGGTCCCAATTCAACCACGTGATGTACAACTGCAAGGAGAGCATAGGTTTCTCCTGACTGATACCTAAACACCAGTTACACAAACACAGAATTATCTTAAAGGAAGAGCAAATAGGTCTGTCCTGAGCTCTACAGCAGATAATGGTCAGGCCAGAACATGAACTGCATTTTTCCACTTTGGGCTCTCCTAATTTAATGGTATGGTGCTTCACGGGTATATATATGATTTAGAACACATGTCCTTAGCCCAAGCACACATTGCCTGGGCTTCTCAGTGACATTACGTCTGTGACTATTGTCCCAAAGTACAAGGACCAGCACATGGAGTGCTTGATGGATGAGCTGCTCCGGTTCTGTATGTTCATCACACAGGGTCTGTGACCCACATTTCTCACTTTTCTGAGTCCCAGTTGATGTTTGCACAACCTCTAACTGAAAAGAGACTGCTTTGCTTCTGAAAACTAGCTAATAAGTTACTCCTCATAACTTCAAAAGTTAAAGTCCACTTCTAAGACCTAGACAGTTAGCAGATGTACAAAAAAGCACAAATACTCTCCATTTGTGTCTGTACTACTACTAAGTTAAGCAGTGCCTGGAAAGAGTCCTAAGTCCTGAAAAGTGAGGTCATCCCTTCTGTTAAGGTGCTGGAGTGGCCCAATTAAGGCACAGTTTGGGCTAGTGCCAGCTAAGGTGTCTCCCAGCAGTTCCCAGGGACAGTTTGGGAGCCAAAGGGTGTCCAGGAGAGGGAGGTCTACATGTAGCCACCCTGCTCCAAGCACCGAGGTCCTCTGCTTGCCCAGGCACTGGCTGCTTGGCCTCACGAGGGTCAAACCCAACCACATTTCCTGTGCTAACACACACGCAGCCTCAACTCCCAGAAGAAAAACCCGGCTTAAAGCTGTCAGAAGATATAAAAAAGAGCAGATCTGCTTAGTACTTGATGATGAAAAAAGAAAAAAAAAATAATAGTTAAACCAAACACTTTCCAAAGCTAAAACAAGGGCTTCACTGAGGGCAGAAATGTCTCTTCATTGAAGTGCTACTGGGTGAGTTTTATACAGGAAAATGTAAAATTATTTTTATTTTGATTTCAAAAGGAATTTTATTTTCCTTTTTTTTTCATTTCCAAATTAAAATGCATTTTTGCTTTCACTTTCTGCATTTATCTCTGTTCTGCCTTTCTCCACTGGAAAAAAGAGGCAGAGAACTGGAGTGAAAGGAAGGGGAGCTCTTTGGGATTCTGTTCTCACTTGTTTTTCTTGTGTTCAGAAGACGGTAAGGTAGAAGAATAAAACATTTCTCCTGCCAAAGAAGAAACAGCCACAAGATCTACCTAGCTGCTCAAAAAAAGATGGGAAATGAAAAAGAGCTGAAAAAAAAATAAAATATAATAGACAGAGGGCCTGGGCAGAGAGAGGTAAGGCATTGGAAACAAGGTTACATGTAACGGTTGACTGGAGATGAAATCCATCTGGAGCTGACCAGCTGCTTTGAGTGTTTGCTCAAGCTGTACCAACATGACTCGAACAATGACTCTTCTGCTGGTCCAGGTCCAACCTCAATTCTTTAGCTCAGTCTGCACGCTCCGGACGTCTGCATCTTTAACAAAAAATAATCATCAAGGTGAAAAGAAGGCTTTAATTGGGCATATGGCACCCTCAAATGGGAAGGATGGAGACAGAGCCTTCTTTCTGTAGAAAGGAATTTTGTTTAATTTCCTACTTGGTGAAAGGAGACAAGCACTGTATAGCATAAAAAAAAAAAAAGGAGGAAATAGTGTGATGTTGGTCAATAAAACAGTGGGAGAAGAAAATCCAGAAAGCCAAGAAAGGGTGGACACTAGTGATTAATATTAATTAAATCAATTAAGATCCGTTGAGTTAGAAAATTCACGTGTTTAAGATTTATTTCATTTGCACACTAAATCCTGTCTATATAGAGACATTTCCTAGAGAAGTCAGAAGTACTAAATACAATCTAGGACCAGATCCTGCCTATTTGCATTTCTTATGGGAGAATTCGCAAAGTAAGATGTCAGTGGCAGAAGTTTGTCCACTGAATGAACTCCAGCACACTTTTATCCTGATCATGCATTCATTTCATTTGATATCACACTAATTTGACAAATTCAAGGATAATTCAATTTGAAAAAAAAAGAAAAAAATTTTTGATGTAAAGATAACTGTAAGGTTCCCCGTTGCTTCACAAAGCCTAAAATAGACTCCATTTCTCTCATTTCTAATTTGCAGGTCCATCTCCGTATTTAGCACAGCAGTATTGCCATGCAAACACTTGCACAGTGGCATTAAGAGCCATCAGCCCAAAAAAAAAGCCACAGAGACAGAGCAAATCTGAGACATTGCTAAGCATTTTGCCATTTGTGGCTGGTCACGCTTACATGATGATTACCCGTGCTCTGTTCCAGTTATTCAACTGGAATTGCCAACTGAGACTGAAACCCTGGTCACTACGTGGTCTGGGTCCTGAGAGAATAGAAGATTTCATACTACATTGCATTTTGTAAACAACAATTTGTTGCATACAAAAACACCATAAATATTATTTATCTTCATGTAGATTTCAAAATGTCAAAGAGCAGGGCTAATTGAGGTTCAATAACGGATTCAATGATTTGAAGTCCTTTTTTTTTTTCTGCTTTACTACAGAGAAGAAAAGCAATGGCCATTATGTCCTGATTTGTAAACACTTTATTTGATGGTTGAAACTGGAAAGTATGTTAGTGTTGTTTGTCCTGTCAAAGGCTTTGGAATGGTCTGAAGTCTACAGAGCTACATCTGTTGCTATTTATTGAGAGTTTCTTTCCCCTATTTCTAACACAGCTTATAAAAAGAAGAAAAATCTTAAACATTGCAATTAGAATTTAGTAAGGGGAGTTTTTCCTCCTAACAAAAATTAATTAGGCCTTTCTTTGGACTTCCAAAAAGAATATGCATCTTCTAACTCACAAACCCAAAATGTTCTTCAGTTTTCCATCTTGTGCGTGGATACAAATTCTTGTGGATACTGAAGTTTAGAAGTGGACTAACAGCAAGAGAGCTGAGCTTGCCGACCACATTTCTGTCCTTTGTGCGTTCTTACACCATGGAGGCACCTGAACATCTTCACAGGAGCTCCAAACCACACGATCCATCACTGCAGTGAGCCGCTTCCCCCATCCACTCCTCCCATGACAGAACCCAAACCCAACACCCAGCTTCATCCTACTGCAATTTCAAGCACAGAGCTGGAAAACCAGCTGTCTGCCCCTCACCCCACTGCCACCAGCAATCCACAATTATTAGCGTGGTTTTGCTCTCACAACACCTTAGTGAGGAAGGAAAATTTCATACCTGTTGTACTGGAAACCGAGCCAAGGAGTGAAACCAGGTTTGCTGAATACCATCTAAATACCCTGCCCTGTCTGCTGTTTGTCAGCTTTGACGGCGTACCCGCTGCTGTGCCAAAGCCCAGCCTAAAGAAAAGCCCTCTCTTTCCACCTTCCTGCCCTGCAGGACAGACACAAAAAAGGGCAACCCACCATCTGTGCTTTTGAGTATGCCATGGGCCTGGCAGAAGGAGTGGGATTTTAGCGTACAGTTAAATAAGACGTAGTCTTCTTGAAAAAAAAAAAAAAAAAAGTGTTGGAAATTACTCCATTCCTCAGGGACAGCCTGGAAAGAGGCAGAGACAGCGCACAAAGCAGGTAATGAAGAGACCGTCAAGACTGGCACCAGCAGCAGAGCTGAAGTATTACAGGGAATGGGTGGAGAAGAGTTTTACACCCAGTATTTAAAGAAAGCATATCCTTGGAATGAAAGTGATGATTTAACAGTCAGAGCCATAGGCAGGGGATACGTATTAAGGAATTGTATGGAAACATTGCATGAAGGGACTCAGGGATAAAGAAAACAGATGTAGAGGGGCATCCCAAACCTTAGCCTCCTTCCAAGTGGAAAAAGTGGGCTATATAGGAAGGACAGCATCAGCTTGGATAAGTGAGATACAAATTATGAGGATAGGTCTCTTCAGTGTCTCTGCCTCAGCTTTCTAGGATTTGGGGGAAAAATTCCTTTGCAATATCCCAGCTCCATTAGGAACCGTGGAGCTGTGCTTTCATCCTGTCTTTGTAACAATCCTTTTCTAAAATGTAGAACAGTGCAGAAAAAATTTTGAAATATTCTGTGGTAAAATTCATACAGCTCACATATTTATTGGCTTTGAAGCCAGTAGGGATCCAGCCTCCTGGTCAAATCTAAAAGCCAGTATTTATAGCAATAGCAGTACAAGACTGATTCATTTTTCCCCTTGTGAAAATGCAAATGCCAAGAAAAAGGTTAACTAAAACCTGGAAAAAATATGCTGTCGTAGTGTTTTGTGGGAGCCATCATGCAGGTCTCCTGTGACTCTTTCCTCTTCTGCAACCTGAGTTCCCTTATTATGCTGCATTTCCCATGTACCGCAGGCTTAGGGCTTGCAGATAGGACAAAGAAATCCCTAGCTATGGTCGATCATATAGGAGGAAGTTCTTCCTACTATTTTCACCTTTGATAGAATTAATTCAGAATATAATGACAAATTATTTAGAGAAACTTGAGTACAGCTAACCCAAAGTACAGCAGTGCCACTTCACCGCTCTGCAGACTGAAGAGGGAAGACCAGTCACATCTAGAGAGATGTTGGAGCTGAATAAGGCAGCCTGATCTGATCTGCTCCTCGTGTAACCACCAGCACAACTAAGAAAAATTGATGGTAGTAGGTGACTCTCTTTTTAGAGGTACAGAGGCAGCCATTTACTGGCCTGAGGCATTCTCTAGAAAGGTGTGCTGCTTACCAAGAGCTCGTCTCGGGGATGTCACCAAGAGACTGCCAAGCCTCATACAGTCCACTGACTATTATCCACTGCTGTTTTTTCATGTGGGCACCAGTGACACAACCAGGAGCTGCCTGAGGAATATCAAGAAGGATTACAGAGCCCTGGGAGCAGCAGTGAGGGACTCTGGGGATAGGTAGTTTTTTCTTCTGATCAAAGGGAATGGTGTTGATAGGGCCAATTGAATCTGTCAAATCAACAAATGGCTACAGAACTGGTGCCACAGCCAGGGGTTTGGCTACTTAGACCATGGGACTCACCTTGAGAAACCTGGTCTACTGGGACCTGATGGGGTCCACATGTCAGAGGAGAGCATCTTCAGTCAGAGGTTTGCCAAGCTGGTGAAAAGGGCTTTAAACTAATGTTACCAGGGGAGGAGAACCTCAATCCATCCCGCTTCTACCAGTTTGATGCCAGTGCCAGCAATGGATGCCCAGAGCCTGGAAAAGGGTCACAAGTCAGCAAGAGAGCACAAAAGAATTCCGGATGCTCCAGCCAGTATGTCAGCTTCATCGGGGCCCTGCTTAAATGCCTATATGCAAATGCATGTAGGATGGGGAATAAAGAAAAGGAGTTAGAGACATGCCCATACCTGCAGGGCTGCGATCTTCTCGGCATCAGGGAGACGTGGTGGGATGGCTCCTATGACTGGAGTGTTGGAATGGAAGTATACAGGCTCTTTAGGAAGAACAGGCAGGGGAGACGAAGACGAGGTATTGCCCAAGGAGCTTGCCAAGGGCTTATGGGTCAGGATTAAATGGAGGGAAGGGACAGGTGATGTTACAGTGGGGGTCTGCTACAGGTCACCTGACCAGGAAAACGGAGTGGACAAGGCCCTCTATAGACAGATAGGAGCAGCCTGACGTTCACAACCCCTGGTCCTCACGGGGGGCTTCAATCACCCCTCAACAGTGTCTGTTGGAGGGACAACACAGCAAGCATAAGCAATCCAGGAGGTTCTCGGAATGCATTGATGATAACTTCCTTCTCCAAGTGATAGAGGATCTGCTTGGTAGAGTATCATGGGATAAAGCCCAGGAGGGAAGAGGGGCCCAAGAAAGCTGGATGATATTCAAGGAGCACCTCCTCCAAGCTCAGGAGCGATGCATCCCGACAAAGAGGAAGTCAGGCAAAAACACCGAAGGCCTGCATGGATAAACAAGGATCTCCCCAACAAGTTCAAACTCAAAAAGGGAGCCTACAGAGGGTGGAAGCAAGGACAGATAGCCTGGGAGGAATACAGAGAAATTGTCTGAGCACCCAGATCGTGTTAGGAAAGCTAAAGCCCTGATAGAATTAAACCTGGCCAGGGACATCAAGGACAATGAACTTTGTCCTTCTAATAAAATAATTAGTAGGAAGCACAGACAGAAAACTGATGTTTTCAAAGGAATGATTTCCCTGAAATACTGACATCCCAGCATTGGTTGCCATTGTGAAATGTCAACCAGCACTGATAAGTATTTTGATTTTAGCATTAGTAGCAGCTGAAGATATGTGAGCAAAATCCAGCTCACTGCTCTAACAAACCACTTGAGCTGTTTGCAACAACATTTTGTATGAGTTATTACACTAATGGGCAATTTAGTCATTACAATATGAGAAGTGAGTGCAATTCAATTTCCTTTTAATTTCACTTTTGCTCATTTTAATTAATTTTTATAATTATTACAGTAGTAATGTTGCTCAGCACTCACATTGATCACAGTCAAAAAAAACATTTCCCTGTTTTCCAGATTCTCAGCCTTTCCTTGGCTCTTTTACTGTAGTGGTGGCTAAAAAACCTGTGTAGGGTTTTTTAACCCCTATAAATACTGTGAGAGAGACAATACAAACCATCCATCTTCTGTGCCACATTCCATATTCCATCAGGAATATTTGTAGGATACAGGAGGCAGGTGGGATGTGTCACCACAGCTAAGTGCAATTTAAAATAATCTTCCTTTAGGAAATTACAGAGTCCAGGAAAAGCAATGGGCAGCATGAAACCATCTTTACTTCATCTCCTCACCTAGTCCCTCTATCACTTTGGGTGCAACCATAGCATCCCCTAGCCACACTGAAAACTCCTACTTTAGACTCTTAACAGAAATGGTCTGCTCTGTGAAGTGTTTCCTCTTGAAGAGCTGCTGGGCATGGCTCAAACAGCCCAGGAAAAACAATCTGAGATACACTCCTGTTTTGCTGAAATCAGCATCCCTGATACGCTTTTAGGAACTATCATAAAATACCACTTTCTGAACAGCATTCTTTGGAAACAGTCCTTTATTTTTAGATAGATAGTTTTCCAGTCTCGAATTTGCCCAAATATAACTGAACCCTAACAACTTGCTAGGAATCAAGACAGAATATCACCACAGTTTATTAGAGAAGGTGATGAGTGTTAGATAACAACAGATCCATTAAATATTTTGGTCTTCAATGTAATGAATACTTCAAAACAGCCACATGAAAGTTAACAAAGTCACCATAGAAAGCAGCATATGCTTACACAGTAGGAACAACAGGATATACATTTAACACGCTTTATTAGTAAAATCAAAAAAGCATTGAAATTCCAGCATGTTAGCCCACTCACAAACTCAGTGAGTTTGCAAGAATCAAATGACATATCGAAAACTCTGCTCTTGCAGAAACAGCTCCTTCTTTAACTGTTTCTGTTCTTTTTAGTTTTTAAAACCCTCTCACCCACACATTCATTGTCACAGCCTTGAAATCCCCTTTTCTGATGAGTAACTCCACATTTTCTTCATTTCTAGGTTACAGTGTCATCTCAGCCACAGATGTGCCAAGCCTTTGTTTTTTAAGGATTTCATAAAAAATGGACTAGCCAGGAGACTTGCAACTCAAACACCTCATCCACTTTTGCAACTGTTCAAAATAATAAATTTGCGTGATACTGAATTAATGCACCTAACTGTTGATACTGAATTAATGCACCTAATTGTTCCTTTACAAGGAATTACGGACGTCTCTCTTGAAATTTGTCATTAAACCTTTGCCTCCAGAATGGGATGCTCATTTTTGTTATTTCAAATATACCTATTTCTGTTGTAGAAATGGGCCAATACTTTTGACAGGCATCTCAATCATGTTCCTAGTTTAACAATTCAATGCTAAATTTTGTAATGTAACAAATATTGTAATATAATCCTCAAAGGTCATGACCTCACTGTGATTTAGAGCCTTCAAGTGAGACTGGATATCATTTTTAGGAAACATGCACATATGCTTTGTTTCAGTTTCATGGAAAAAGCCTCCAATCTCTATGTGCGGGTACTGCGATGGCCGTGACAGCCTATTCTGGACCCACGGATCTGAGCCTTTCTCTTGCCCATCCCTTCTGGAGCCTGAGCGTGTTCATGATACTTGCAGCTCCACATTAGGATAACAATCACAATTAAGTCTCACTTTTCAAGCTTCACCTGCTCTTATCAGGTGCTTTCATATGCTTGGGATCAACCAAGCTTTGAGGTCTGGAAAGGATTTTCCCCTGGGCAGGCTGGGAGAGGTCTGCCATCTCTGCTACTCACGGAGCAATGCACTAACACGTATCACCTCGATCCGTACAGTCACAGAGGCACAAGAGGCTTCCCGTTCTCCACCAACAGCACTCGCTTTTTGACAAGAGGAATATTCCTCCCCGCCCTGGGAACTGAGTAAAATGTGACGGTGATGAGCAGGAGATCGGGCATAATCTCTACGAAATCTACAAAATATGACTTGGCTCCAGAATCCGAGCGCGTTTACTCAGTCTTTGGAGAATATGGTTACTGCCTTCTCAGTCACCGATGGCTAATACAATTAACAGGGTAAATGAATGTGACAACTGGCTCCTCCTGCTCTTACTCAGAGATGACGCCACTTGGAAAGGATCAGTTACATGAATTACCAAAGGGACAGTGGGATCAGGAAATCTGGTTTGCTTGTAAAAGGCACACGACTGTAGGCTGAGGAAGCTCGAGGCTGCTACGTGTCTTCCTTGGTTTAAATAAAAATGTTGAGTTGCTTTTTAACTTCTTTCCCCAGTCTCGTGTCACCACACCAATAGTGTGAATCCTTCACAGAAAATAAGCAAAGAGTAAATGCTGTTTCATACCATACCATACAATACCATATCTGTGGTGTAGGTGAGAACATGAGGTGTCATTCCCAGAGAGAGAAAGGCATGGTGGCAATGGCACCTCTGAAAAGAAACACTTCAGTTGTGGGATTTTGTAACCTTAATTTAGGTCCTGCTTGGCTTTCTCTTTTATCTTTTTTTTCTGTTGTGTCCTAATTCAGCCTCATAATTAGCAGTAGTTCTAGTTCTCCCCTTGGATTAATAAAGCTGCTTTTTCATTTTAGTTGTGACCCATCAATTTTTCTAGCTTCTAATAGTCAAGCATGACCAAACCAATGCTTCCCAAGATAGCTACAGATAATGGCATGATTTTAACAAATTTTGAGGACTTCAACTCTCCAAAGGAGTCAGTGAGCTCTGCAGGTATTTCACGCCTCTAGAAAAGATTATGATACCTGACTTGAGGCACTTCGGGTCAATATTTTAGCAAATGTTTTCACATGAGAGTACACAAGTTACTCAGTGAGACACAAGATCATGGTCATAAGAGAGAGAGCTCTTTCCATCTCTGCAGTTATTTTATAGAAATAATGTACAAGGTCTAAGTATGGAAAATATCCTACAGGGTTCAGTAAAACTTTGCAGAAGGCATCCAACACGTCTGAAATATATATGCATGTATTCTGTTCTTTGTCTTCTCACTGGTATGCTTGGTGGTGTGCTGAGCACCAGTTCAATGTTCATTGACATTCAACAATGAAAAACCATTAATCAATCCTTATAAAGAAATAAGGAAAATGTAGCAGCCCTAAAAAATGTCAAGCTTGACTTCTCCAAATTTATTTTCTTCCTCTATATAAATCAGAGTTCGGTTTACACTAATTGTTGTGGGTTGAATGTAAAAGGTATGGCTAAGCAGCCACTGAATGTTTGAGTTTATTTCAAATATTTGGACATATTTGGTAAGATTTTCAGACCCTGCTCCATCTCTGTCTCTTCTGCTCTGTGGGAAGGCTGTTTCTTAACAGCTTGACAGTCCTCTCCAGATTTCCCCTGCCTTGGGTTGAAGTGGGTACAGGACACAGCTGGGGCTCTCAGCCAGCCTTACACTTTCAGGGCTTTAGCTAATCGCCTTTCTTCCCTTCCCTCCTACCCAGATCACTCATAATGACAGACAAATGCCATTTAATATCTTATCTGCAATCTTTATGAGAAGGAGATTGGGAGTTCCTAGTGTCATTCCCAACAGAAGAGTGAAATCCACGTAGTAAATCCTTTCTCATCACTAGCACTATATTTTTCGTAAGTGGCAGACCGTTGTATTATCCCTATAATCTCTAGGATGATCTCTCTGCGATATTTCTTCAGTTCTTGTCCTAACGAATCTCAAGCTGACTTAATGCAGAAATGAAGAAAGTTCCTGCTAGCCAGTGATATGTCTACTAGGGGGAAATATGAAGGATTTGAATTTCCAGGGCTATTTCCAGGGCAACTTGTGAGGGGCACAAGATGGGGTTGCTAGTAAAGCAACAGCAGGAGCATCTCACCCAGAGAAAAACTATTGCCTAATCACAGGCAGATCGAAATCCAGCCCTGACGTACAGGCAGGAGGGAAGAGCATCTGGTCCTCATGTAGCAGAACGTGGCTATCTGGGCAGCATCTTGCACGGAAACCAAAAATGTTTCACTGTGGTTATGTGTACCTCCCAATAAATGAATATACTGAAACAGAGGTAGCTCAGGTGGGGAAGGCTCCTGTGCCATATGAGACCATTCATTCATCCCTGCTGCTGGTGGCTCTCTTCTGCCACTACTTTTCTTCCTGTTTCCTCTCAGGCAGGGAATGAGGTGGGTGGGAAGAAGGGGGCTGTCCCCATTCTGCCCCATTTTGCCCCATTGTGCAAAGGGGAGGTGGGGATACAGGAAAAGGGAAAACAGCTGAACCTGTTGGGACCTCTCCAGGGATAAAGGAAAAGGGAAAACAGCTGAACCTGTTGGGACCTCTCCATCATCACCACCTTTTGACTCACAGGTTTGCCTACCTAAATGAACGAAGCCCCAAAAAATAAAACTGGGGAGCCTGTTCTTGCATCTGCAGATTCGCTATGTGTATTTGTGCAATTTCTTCAAATCCCCTGTATCCAAGATACTCTGTTTGTAAAATGGAGCTAAAAGGTGCTGCCCTTTAGAAAGCATTTTCCAAACCTTGTATGAAAAATACTTAGTGGTATGTCTCATTTTTACCAGTGCAGCTGTCCTGCTCAATTTATTTCTTCCTGGAGAAAGTGTGCTCTACAAAATAAGATAATACATTTTCTTGGCTCTGTTCCGCTAGCATATGAATATAGTCCCCAGCTTCACTGAACATTGTAGCAGAAAAGTAGAATACATTGTTCGCAAAGTATTTTTGTGTTAGAAAATTGGTTTTCCATACAGTCCTTTAGTCAATAGTGAGGTCATGCACAGTATCGAAACCACACCTCTTCAAAAATATACATATATCATATTTTATCTATATTTTATCTATTCTGCACTTCAGCAGCTTCCTCTAAAGCCCTTCAAGAGTCATAGATTTAAACTGGTTTTGGATTAGACCATAGACTTTTTATGTAGCATACAGTTACTCAACTGCATGAATTTCCATTATTACCTGAAAACAAGAGCCTGACTTAAAAATGGAAAATTTCACGCTTTACTCTCTAATTCTGGTCTCGAAACACATGCATGTCTGTCCATAGATAGCAGCCATCACATCTCACCCTAAATACACAGTGCCCACCTGAGCTTTTTAACCTCCAGCCAGGCTCTTTCTGTTAAGACATAGCATAAAAAGTAGGGAATGAGGGTTCTCTGCAGCTCATAGTGAACTCCACCAGCCTTACAACATCCAGAGACCATCCTACTCATTCTTGAGTACCTGCATCTGCGACCCTGACAAAGCAGTCTAGACCCAGCAGTGATGGGAGACAGTGGACAGAGTGGTGAGCCGCTCCATGTAGCCATAGAAGTAACCCAAGGGAAATGGTGAGAACAGAAGGGGACAGGACTGCAAACCCATCTCTTGCTCCCATGAATGTGTTCTGGGTACCAAGATACAGCACTCTCCTATGCCACAACATGCACAACACTGCTGTCTCCTAAGCCTTCACTCTCATCGCCACATGATGAAAGTAACAAATTTCCCTTGAAATCCCTTTCCAAATCATACATATGGCACCTCGTGGAAACACATAAATAGCTGCATGTGATAAACCAAGCTGCCACAGCTCGTTGCATCTCAGTGAGCAATGGCTTTTTGTGTAAGCATGGAAAAATATCAGCTAAAATATTGAAACCTAGTCCCCCAGCCAGACCTAAGAGGTCTTTTCCAAAGAAACCAAACTTGTGCAGAGCTCACCAGCATTGTTGAAATCTGGTAGTGCATGCTCCCCTTGGTGGCATTGGGACAGGTAGAAAGTGCTTAGAGAAAAGTAAGAACATAGTCCAAGAAGAAGTCGGTGTAAATTTAAAATCTAAAGTTTAAATGGAATCCTTTTCTGACACTGGCATAATTTATTATTCTGTGGTGTCTCTGGGCCCAAATGTGAAGCAAGTATTTCCTGGGGATTGGTCTGATCCTACATTTAATGAGGATGCTGTGGTGGAACAGCTATTGATGCTGCAGAGATATATGAGGATCAATCACCTTTCTGTTCTTTTGGGGAGGGTTTCTGTGTCTTTTGGACCTATCTTTGAATCATCAGTGTTCCTGTATCAATGCAAAACCTCAGCACGCCCCTAGAAAAAGGTTTACATAGACTTAGTACATGGTGGGGAAAGAAGGTGGATTTTTGAAAGGCAAATGATTTTTGCCCAACTAGCAAAGACAGTAAGAACAAACCACAGCCTGCTGTACAGAGCTGGTGTTTTACATGCCAGCTTTTTTTATTATTTTTTTTTAGTGGAAACAATGGTGTTTTCTGTAAGACAAAAACAGGGAACATGATCTGGTAGCCACATGGTCAACACAAAAGCAAATCACAGAGGATACCATCTTCAAAATTGGTAGGCATACTACAAGGCATGTGGCGTTTACTCTCTTGCATCTCATTAGCCGTATGAAGCAGCAGGCAGAGAAGGCAAACTGGATGCAAGATGCTCTCCCAGCCAGGAGAAGAGAAGAATTATTAGGATACAGAGGTTGAAAGTGGCTGGCCCACCACCACAGCCCTCCAGCAGCTCCACCAGCCCACTGCCTTCTCCATGGTGGAGCAGCCAGGGCATACACATGGGAGGAGGTCATGGCCCAGAAGTGCCTGGTGTACAGAGCCATGCACCAACCCTGCCAAACCACTCCATCTCCATCCCCAAACCACTCTTCAGCTTCTCTTCAGCTGAAAATATTGCACCACCACAGTCTGGCCCAAACCAAGCCTTCAGCAATGCTGTTGAGAGGCACATTACTGTGGTGGGTTTACAGAGAAAAACTTGAGGTACCACGCATTCTGGGAGCAGTTACTAAGAGCTTGTTAGGGAGGGGAAATTGCCATTTCTGCTGGAGTTTTACACAGGAAAGGCTTTTTCTGCTTTCACCTTTAGCTTTTCTGTTTTTTCTGCTTCATTGCATACCCACATCAAGGCCAGCCACAATAACTGCACGTTAAGCAACGCTTGCTGGTCCAATTTCTCCTGCCTATTCTTTCTCTTGAGTTAAACTCTAGACACTTTATCTAACCCTGGTACAGGTTTCAATAACAGAGAGAAGTTTGGGGAGACACTTCTTTCTTTGTTTTTCTTGTTTCCTTTCCCTGTGAAAGGGGAGGAAAGGGCAGAGGAAAAGGATGAAGCACTGGACAACTTTAACTACAGCTAAGGCAGATGCAGCCCCTCTCTTAGAGCTTATACACATGTAATTGGTAACAGTGCTTGGGCCTTGGACTAAAACTATACAAATTTCCTCTTATTTAGCCAGTCCTTCTCCCCCAAACCCCCCCAAAAAGGCCCTAATCTAAATCAGATCTGGATACTCAGGAAACGTACAGGCCACTACAATGAGCAAAACATTGCGAGATCCAGAGACTCAATTTCCTTCCTAAAGGAATAGCACAACAGGGTTTATTTTGTAAGGAGAAAAAAATCTCTTTCTGGGTGCCTACAGTAGGTTTGCTGTCTCTTTGGCTGAGCCCCTCTGGAGCATCCAGGAGCTGAGGACAAGTTGTTCACTTTTTAATGATTTTTTATCACTACCTTGTCCACTTCCAAATGTGGAAAAAATTCTAGCATCACACTGCTAACACCAAATAAAAACTTTAGTCATTTCCACCCTCTCAACAATAAAGAGAGAAAAGTGATGATAGTAGAATTTTATTGGCTTTATTTAAACAGGCTTCTTCTCCCCCAACAATACTGTGCTACTACTATAAAACTTTTCTGACACATTACTTTAAACATTAGTGCATGGACATGCCAGCTCTGCACTTCAGGAGCTACAGTTCAATGCCAAGAGCTATTAGTCACATTAAGAAGTCTATTCACAATACAGCGGATAGAGAGGAGAGTGTCTGAATCCTCCTTCCTCCAGTCGAGCCCCTCCCTGGCTGCGGCCAGACTCGGACATGGGGCAGCTAAGAGAGGTTTTCTACCAGCGGTTGGAAGCAGGAGAGGTTTTGGGGAGGGGGAACTTTCTTTCCTCTGGTTTGAAGGTGGATGCCGCTCCAGCGCTCCACGGGGGCTGCTGCAGTCAGCTGAGGACAAGCGATGAGAGAAGGGAAGAACAATGAAGTTAAGCAAACAGAGGAATGTCTCGTCTAGGTCTGGGGAACTTCTAGTCTAAATACATCGCTATCCTCCTTTGGTATACATGTGTGTGCTGCTTTTCAGGACAAATGGGGCCTTTCTTTTCAGCCCCTTTGACTTCAGCAAGGATTGCACAGCTGGGACGATGACTTGTCTCTTCTTATTAAAACCGCTTCTTAAAAGTGCCGGCTGTGTCTACGTGTTCCTCTGAGTCACTTCTTCAGAGGAAAGAGAAACAGGGAAAATATACTGAGACCCAATCTATCATCCTTATGCATTTATGCCAATATTTAATCTGGTTTGGAGTGAGAAAAAGATATCTAATATTATTTAAAATTGTGATTTATTAAGTAACCATCCTGGGTGTTTATCTGTCTGCATTTTTCCCCATGTACGGGAAAAGACAAGAAAATCTAAAATGACCAGAGCAGTCCTAAGCAAAGACACAGCCTAGCCAAGGCAGGAGGAATATTCCAGCAGAGACAGAGAGGGAGGCAGCATCCAGAGGGAATCAGACAAACCACATTTATGACTGTAGGGAAGTCTTAACTATAGGTATAAAAATAGTAATATCAGTGGGTTGGTTTTTGTTTGTTTCTTCTACTTGCGCATTTAAAACAAGCACGTTCTCCTACTGATCTCAGGCTGTGCCTGTTTGTGACATAACACACATGCTGAAAAGACGGTATGGAAAATGTGTGCACACACTGCATAAGAGAGCCTACAATCTGCAAAAGTGAATGTTGCATCCATATATCAATTGAAATGGCCTACAATTCAGGGAGTAATTGTTTTGAAACAATCTCACATGAATTCACCTTCACGAGATTAGAGGCTGATGTCACCACGAGGGTGAAGTCATCAGCAATGACTTAAGCTAATGGGATAATGCCAGAAGAACTCGATCGGGGCTGTTGTGCAGAGCTTAACTCCTTCCGAGCAACGAGGAATGCTGAGAACTATTTACCTCTTTTGTTTGCAGCATTTCTTGAGTGGGTTTTAGCACAGGAAAGCTCGTGGCTGACTAATGGGGACAGGGAATGAAATCTCCTTCCTACAGCGCCGCTGGTGATCTCTGGAGATTTTAAAGCCGTATGTCTGAATTCGGGTTGAGCTTCAAGACAGAGAAAACCTGCAGTAAGCTGCGGGGAAAATTTTGTGATGCTCGGTGGAGTTCCCGCAACACAAGGTCCCGGGAGTAGTCCCTGCTCACTTTAGGTCACTGGCACAGTGAGATTCGCCCAAGAGGACTTGGGCCCGGCTTTTCACTCATTAGAGACAAAGATGTGGAAAAGCAACGCGGCCCACAGCAACCACGGCAAGCTTTTCCCAGGTTTCATGAGCAAACCCAGCGACCCATAAGTGCACATGGCGTGGGGTGGCTGACACAGAGCCGTACCAGGTAGCCCTGCCAGCTCCACACGAGCTGGGTGTCTTCCTGAGGCAACAGCAAAGCACATGATTTTAGAGTCAGCGGCGTTAAAAAAAAAAAAAAAATCATGGGAGTCATCCCGGAAAGTACAGATATTTCTGTTTGACTGTGTAATGCGGGCTTGTGTGGGAGTGGTGTGAGCTTGTTCTATTTCCAGGCTGTGAGCACCGAGGTGTGACGGGCCCCACTTCACCGCTTGTTGGGCGAATGGTGCCGGCGGTGCCACTCCCTGGTGATGGTGAGGAGCTCGGACCAAGCAAAAACTACCTGGAAGAGCCATGAGCCTGAAAAGTGAGCCTGGCCCTTGGGGTCCCACAGAGCTCGCTGGCTCCTCGCACCAGAGAAGGGCAGGTGGGAAGGATTTGTCAATGCAGTCCAGCAACCTTTGTGGAGAGTGCATGGTGTGGATATCCTGGATGTACACAGCCAATATGGCACCTGGGGCAGCTCATCTGGCACTGACAGCGTCTAAGAGAGCCCCCAGGCCGCACGTTCCCATGCTACAGCTTCACACACAGCTGCAGAGCTCAGGTGGGCTCCAACTCCGCTGAAGCCAGCTTCGCTCTGCTCTGCTGGAAATAAGATTACTGCTTGGCCCTCTGTCTCCTTAAATGTTTTTTTTTTCATGTTTTAAAGCCAAATATTTTATTTAACCCCCTCTTACCCTGCAGCTTGTTTGCTTTGTGAAGTTTGAAAGAGAAAAAAGCAGGGCAGGCGTTTTTGCATTCTCTCATAAAACAAGTCTACGTTTTGGGTTTAAACGCTGAAAGTTAAATGTTGAAAGCTCCTCAACCAGTACATGCTGGATGAATTGTAAATATGGAGATGCATAAGGACATATCAGTCCTGAAAGACCTTAAGTTGCGGCCTTTCCAACGTGGCTCAGCTGGTAGCCTGTAGGCCAGATGTTGCTAAGCAGGTGAGCCCATCATCTTTTCCAGAGAGGAGATAAAGGATGGCTATTTGGACAGCAGGCACAGCCAAACGTCCCCTCTGCCTGCCCAGCTCTCAATCCTGGCACCACCAGCAGGGACATGGGACCACTGCCCACTCCTGACAGATCGGCAGAGCAGCCCTCTGGCCATGTCACTGCAGCTTCACAAGGTGGAAGGGGATCCCAGAAATAAATTGCAGCCCTTTTGGCCATCAAAATGAAAACACCTTCACTTATAAAAAGTCTGTGGTTCAGCTTCAAATGGCCTCATGTTGAATAGCATGTTCTCCTGAGCAGGAAGCATTTGTTGAAGAAAAAATCTACAGCTGCTATCATAGGACTCTACACTACTTTAGGGCCAGCTTGTCCTTATTTCACAGGACCCACACCATACCAGACAGAGAAATATCAAATGGTTCAGAAGTGTACTGCAGGCAAACGTATTATCCTTCGCCCTTCCACTGCATTCTCCACCCAGGCAGCTGCATTTCAAAGCAATCTCTCCACCCTAAAAATGGATCAACTGGGTATGAACTGACCACAGTCCCACATGCTGGAACAGAAGACATCTTCCACGCAGGTAACTCATGCCTGTTTTGAAGGAATGAAGAATTCACGTACTGGGAGGGGGTAGCTCAGTTTTTTATTAGGCCTTGTGTTCTGACATCTCACCCAGGGAAAGGTTTTGTTGTTCCTGCTAGCACTGAAGGGAACACAAAATGCTCAGCGTTTTCTGAACCACTTTAGCCAAGAGGCAACTTTTCAGCTGCATGATGTGCTTGCAATAAAACAAAAGGTCAGGGCAGAGATAACAGTATTGCTGTGGTTTCTAAGGAGTGGGAACTACCATGCCTCCACCCCAAACTCATCATGCCCCTGTCTGAAGAACAGTGATCCTCAAGGGCTTACTGAACTAACACAGTTGGATGCTCCCTCTACAAATCAGTACTTGGGGTCCTTGCTCTAGTGCCACACAGATAAATGAAAAAAGGTCCTCTGAATCCTGTGGCACCAGAGTTGGACAGAAGTGCAGGGACTTGGGACTCCCTTTACAGATAGTGAAGGTGAGGGAGCTCCTCCAGAGCTCAGTTTGGGTCACTGGCAGGCTGTCTTGATCTCTGAAGGCACCTACCTCCTTTCACTGACCACAGAGGGACCTCAGAGAGACCAGGCGCCTGACAGAGGTGCTGAAGGTAAGTACCTGAATGTTGCTGGAAGGTGACAAGCATTTCATGCCCTGGGAAAGCAGCTGGCACACACTTTGCACTGACAGACTTGGACACGGGTTGTGGTACCCAGTTCCTCAGGAGACACTCTGAACCTTACCTTCGAACAGAGAACTCTGGTGGGACCATCAACCTCCTCTGCTGAAGGTAAGAGAGGAGGTAATTATCCCATCATAATCCTAGTGTGCCTTACACTGGAAGCCTATAAAAAATATTGAGACCTTATATTCTGCAAACCAAGTCCTGAAAAGGGAAATTTCTACAATCTTAATTACAATTTGCTGTAGGAGGTCCAATCCCAGCCAGTTATCCAAGGCTTGTGGCAGCTGACTTATTATTCCAGCACGCTTGATGGAAATACAAAATTGCATATCCTTCTTTGTAAGATGACTTCTTGGGCTCTGGCGCTCGCTGGCTGTCAGTGGATTATATATTGGATTTTTCTGTCAGCATGTAATAAAAGGAAAGTTTGGAAAAAAAAAAAAAAAGAGCAATACATGAAAATAATTCCATTCATATTAGGTTTTGTAAAACCCACCAGCTAGTTTTGGGCTGCCCATGTATGGATAACTGAATGAAAAGGAAGAGGTCTCCAAGCCCTCGCAGAGCTATGCGAGGGCTGGCCATTAATTTCATTTTTATGCTACCATGGAGGACTGGGGATTTCCTGCTACCAGCAGTGCTCGCACACCGCAAAGGATCAACGCTAGACTTTGCCCACCTTTTATACCCAGAGCTGGGGTAAATTGCAGGAGGAGTTTACACTGTGTTTTCTCCCAAGGCACTCATCAGAAGGCTTTCCCCATGCGATCTGGCTGAGGTTAGCCAGAAAAACACCAGGACATTACTGTGGGGATGCCTTCCTCTTCCTCCTACTTTTTTCTCACTCCTTCAAACTGCAAGTAACGGAGCAGAACCGTGAATGTCTGTCCTAAGTACCTTCACAGTGTCCTTCTCAGAGATTGCTATCCACCACTTCAAGTTATGCAACCTATTGATGGGTGGCACTATCCAATCTTCCCAAAAAAAAACCCTACACACATTCAACAGCACTGGTCTCTGATGGATCCAAGGGGATGCAGCGCAAACAATTGCACATCACGCAGCAAGAAGCATACCTTGGTAGACCACTGCAATCATCTCATCCCAGGTCCCCACTTCATACAGGAGCCTGCTTTCATACAGCAAGCAAAATTGATAACACGCCTGCTTGAGAAGGCAGCACCAAAATGGTTAAGCAAGTCAACAGTGCTAATTTGCTGGTAAGATTTTAGCAAACTGGAAAGGACAGGAGAGTTAGCCCAGCCACATATCTGCTCTCTGACTCAGGAGAAAAATTTCAATTGTTTTATTAAAACATGCCTGAATTAGCAGAGCTACTTAAAAATGATCCACAACTCATACTGTATCTGTATTTGTGCAAATAATCTGTTCCTCAGTTCTTTGGCAAAGAAACAACAACAAAAAAAAAAGAGAATAAAATCATTTTCTTTTGGTTCAAACATGATTAATTTTAAAGCGCGATATAATTCCTGTATTTAGTTAGATATATTCATACACAGAATGCCATTTTGGAAACAAAAAAAGCTTTTTATTTAGAAAACAACCTTAAATATTTTTTAAAGGAATCAGGTCTTTTTCAGCCAAAATAATTTGATGAACTCAACACAAATTTTGCCAGCAGATTCAGTAACCCAAATCTGCGTTCTTTCCGCACATAAATTGAAAGACCAAAACATTTCACCCAGCTCTAATTGCAGCTTCAGTCCTGAAAGATGTCCGAGTTTCACTTCCCTGAGTTGGATGTAGCATATATTTTCTTTACTTGCTCTTAATATCTTCCATGATATCAGGGAATGTGAATAGTAAACACTGAAAAGAAAATCTTACTTTTTGTTATCTGATCTTTAATCCCAGCTTCCCCCTTTGTACATTATGTCTAGGGAGCTATGTTTTTTGAAAACATAAGGGAAACTCATCTGCTAATCTGTCAACAAGCCATCCATCTGTAATGTCTGCTCTACATTTGTTTTGCTATGTCACTGTGCACCGAATGTTTGATGCAGATGTTTTGACACGAGTGGTAGAGCAAAACGAAATTTGTTGTTTCCTACCACCACCACCCTCAAACGAAGATTTATTTAAACAATAAAATCTGCCCTGCAGAGTACTCCATGACAGTGAGTGACTTCTCAGTACCTTCAGCCAAGGTGTCGCCTTGCTGCTTTAAGGAAATCACACCAGCAAACAATATTAACATTCCAAATGTTTTATTTAAAAAGATACAGAAGAGTGATTTGACTGTGATTTGCATATGTATGTTGGAATCCAATGTTCACCTTCTGTTAAAGACATGCAAAAATATAGTTTGCAAAAGGCACCTCCCAGATGACAAGTAGCCCAAACACTCAAAGCCAAAGCTGAAACGCTCCTGTCTGTCTTGTGCGTTGCACCAGTACTTGTGCCAGACATCTTACCACCTGAGGACAGATGGAAAGACATCTGCTTCCTTTCAAACAGTGTCTTGCACCGAGCTGCACACTCAGTCCACTTTCTTTAACTGCTTCTGCTTCAGGAGAGGGAAAGAAAAAGCCCAAATCCCTCTTTCCAGCAAATATTATACGGGCAGTGTGGCTCCTGTAGAGATGGTTGATGGGACACCCAAAACCAAAGTTTCGGGTTTGACTTATATTGTCAAGAGATCAGGAGATATTTCAAGGCTATGTTTCTTGTAAAGGCATATGAAGGCACATTGTCAAGGTGCTACTGGGTTGCTGGATGGTAGCCTGATGGCAGTTTTCATTCAAAATGCCCCACCGTATGTAGAAAAGGGCCATATTGCCTGGGAGGTGACCGGATCACGGTGTGCATGTGAGCTCATGCAGTGTGGGAGACATGGATGGGTGTTTGTGCCTGACTTGATACCCCAAGCCAGCCTGACTTGCTCTCTTCAAGAGAGCTCCCAGGGTGAAAACCAGGGCTGAGGGGCTGTCCTCGAGAGAACCTGCTAATGGTGAGGCTGGCAGGTGAGTTTGGATTTGGGAACAAACTCAGACCCGTGCTTATGTGGTTACACAGATACATCATAAGGGTAGAAATTCGTCCCATTGAGCAGTACTCATGGGCACCCTCGAGCCACTGGGTTGAGACAGGCTCCTCCCAGAAGCAATGCCTTACCTTAGGGTCAAAGTGGATCACACCCTGAAGCACCTTTTTCTCCATAGGCTCTCAAAAACCCCTACCAACTATCCTTAACTAGATGTTTAATGGTAGATGGAATTAGCTTAGCCATAGTGTCAACACCGATACATTTTACACTTTTTTTTAAAGTGCGTTTCTATCCCTCTTCAATGCAAACAGGATCCTTGAAAATATTTTCTCTTAAATTTACAGTGGAGATAACTATGTCACAGTCACATTTCCGAGTCTGGTCAAAGTGTCCCAAGAAGCCATCCAGGGAAGGGTTTTTAGGTGTGAGAAAACCCTCAACCTGTAGAGGCATAAAATGAATTCACGACTGTGAAGATGATGCCACCTGGACTACTTCCAGAGGCCCTAGGACCATCATAAACTCTCGCATGGCTGCCAGCCAACAGCTTGCAGCTGAGGCAGGTTTTCTGCTATCCAGCTGGGAGGACGAGACACATTGGGAGAGGCAGACTGGGAGCAGGGAAAATGAGGAGAGAAAACAGGAGAGAGAGCAAAGGACTGCTGTCTTCTAGCACCAAGTCTCATTGCACGAGTAGGTTCAGTAAGCTGGAAGACCCAGTAATATTTTTATTACTTTACACCACCTCATCCTCTGATCCAGATCGGCTCTTCAAGTCATTGCATCTCCCCAGCACTGTAAGCATGAGCATGCTTGACTCTGTCCCATTTCCTATTTTTACATCCACATTTCCTCGGTGTACTTGCCACAGAAAAAATGAGCATTAAGCCAAAATGACATTTTCTGGAACCACCATGTTTTTTGGAGAGTTGCAGACAATGCAACTGCCTCTGTTTCCTTCTTGAGCTAAGTGGCTACTAAGATAAAGAAGCAGTACGTGTCTTGAGGGGAACAAGTTAAGAGGTTTTCACTGTAAAAAATGTCATCTGAGACCTTGAAGGAAGAATTGCCGACTTTCTAGTTCCATTACCTGTGCTGGCTGCTCTCCTGATTTCAGGGTTTCGAGGGCTGATAATATCAAAGTTGACTAACCTTTTAATGCAACTGTTATTATTGCTGCTTATCCAAGAATTGTGCATTATCTGAGGAATGAACTGTGGTTATCTGAAATGTGATAACAAGCACCTCTTTTCTGTTCAGGGATTCTTAGTCACTCTCCCATCCCTAAACCTGCTCTTGTAATTTTTTGAAGTGGGGGGGGAGTGCTCTGTGGATTTTTGTTTCCCTGACGCAATCCACAGCCAGTTCAAGCTAGCAAAATTAAAGTGCTCTGGCTGCTTCAGCTACTTTCAGAGTCTGAGAATGATTTGGTTTCAAATCAGAAAAATCACCACTGATCCATTAAAGAGAACCCACTGTATGAGTGCTAAATGACTCAAAGAGGAAATTAAGAACTAGCAGGTGGCACAAGAAGTTGTATATGGCTCCAGAAGTACCGATTTAATCTGGCTGGCTTTTCCCAAAATTAGCAGAGACACCAATCATGTAAATCAAGATGAAGTCTTTCTGGATGTGCTTTTACTTTGAACTCTTTGGAACTGCTTTGCATCTCTAGGGATGAAAGTATTAAGTACCAGGAAACAAACCTGGTGTTCAAGTGTGCTTTCACCAGAGTCTAGAGGCAAAAGAGAATGGCTGTGCAAGGCATTGTGTCTTTCTGTAGGCACTTCCAAACAATGCTGATCTTCTTTTCTTGTTCACATGTTGCGTTGTAGACTCCTGTCTATTGTTTAATTCTCTGTCCCGTCTTTCAGCATTTCCCCTCCTCTTGGAACCTGCATTTGGGATCCTTTTTCAGTGGCTGCTTCCCAGAAGTCATTCCATTTCAATATTCCCTCTCCATGTATCAAAGGGCCATGAGGGTAATTCTTCCATTTCCATGGGTCCAGAGGGATGCAAGTTTTTAATTCTTGTGATTGAATTTGTACATCTACTTTAGGGTGGTGGGTTTTTTTTTTTTGTCAGGGGCATAATTTGAAGTTCATCTCCAGGCTGTCCCCGCTGAATGTGCACTGGTTCACAACACAGAGTGGGCTCAGAGCACAAAAAACAGATTCCTTTCAAATGAAGGTGTTGCAGAAGGTGGGCCTATGGAGCCAACCTGCTCCAGCAGCTAATGGACATGTTGTGCAGGACCCAGACTAGAACCAGTGTGACGTAAACCCCCCCTGAAGAGTATGGGTGCCAGGACCTCATCCACAACTGGTTTGCTTCACAAACCTCCTCCTGCTGATCTGCACCACCTGCTAATGCAGATGCAGGCAGCAGATGCTATAGGAAGTCTAGGCTAAAGTCTGAGCCTAAAATCTTTAAAATGGGTATTAAAAGAGCTTGCTTAAAGCAACGGAAAAGATGTCTAGCAGTTGTGCTTTATAAACCTTATCTTTGTGTGAATACAGTTAACCTGCAATACAAGCGGTCCCAGAAGCACAGCTTATTCCTGGTGTAACCCGAGTTTACATTTGGTCTTTTTACTAGGATAAATATTTTAGTAAAACAGGCCAGATCACAACTGGCACGGTTCTCATGGTAAGCTTTTAAGTCTAAACAGTTCACAGAGTGAAAAAGATTTTGTCCTTGATCCGCAGCCTAAGCGACTGGCATAAGAGCACTGTAAAACCGATCCCCTGAAGCCTGAGGAAGACTCTGTTCCCACTGACACACAGATCAAGGCTGGGCAGAACATCCAAAGGATGGGCCAGAGCCCACTGCTGGGCCAGAGCCAAGTCTGTGACCTCTCCTGAGGACCTCTAAAACTGTGGTGATTAGGGAACAGCTGATTTCTTATGCTAAATATTTATGTTGCTCTCCTAACAGCTAGTGGAAAATTTAGCATGGGAAAAATTCCCCCATTACCTTTGGGGAAACCAGTAAGTGTGAAATTTCCACAAAGGTACCATATAATGAAATTCTTTTAAGATACTAATGTCTTGTCACGTACAACATGACTTTTGGGGTTGGGCCTAGTTACCTTTTCACTGGTTTTATCCTGATGTGAGGCTGACTTACTATAGTACAGCTATTCCTGATTTGCAGCACTGCAAGTGTTAAACAATCTGGCTACTTGGGTGTATGGATATTTCAAAAGGCATGAGGCCAGTGGATAAATAGGCTTACCGAAGGATAACACTGATCTCTGAAATACAGTGTGGCATATCCCATTTCTATTATAAAATGAAAATTCACAAGAAAATAAAAGAAAGGGCTCTATCTCCATTTACGGGAAGATATTTTACAGGATGTGACACCATTGGGAGCTGGCAACTCCCTCTGTTCAGATCCATAGATCTAATACCGTTTCAAAATCATTCCCTATATTATTGCCTTCATGCCTCCTATTCCAAGAAACTAGGGCTCGGATCTAAGAGCAAATTCCTGTTGACGAAGGCAGTTATTAGTGTGTAAGCTTGCATGTTGACAATGTGCTCAAATGCTTTCCTAAACTGAGCCCTGGAACTGGTGGAATATGACATAAAAAGTCCAGGGCATTGATTTGTAGAGGAGCTGTCCTCATCGCACACGTTACCGTGCTTATTTGCTCATCAGCACTATTCACACAAATGTATTGGTTCACCTCACTGTTATTATTTAAGCTAGTGCTCCTACCTGCCCCTAGCCAGTAACCTTTGCTATTCACAGCTTATTGGTTTTCAGCCCAGTTTCTTTGTTTAAAGTTTTGATTTGCGAAACCGGAGGACAGAAATAATGTCATGTGAAACTGGTGGCCGTCTGCACCATACAAATAAAGAGCATCAAAATGACACAGAGAATAAAATGAACACTGCATGCACCAAAAGCAACAGCCAAAATACTTGGCAGATGTTTGCTCTACTGAAAATTAGAATGAACTTTCAACATATTTGCAAGCAGGCAAATTGCAGTGAATACTGCACAAATCTTCTGAATTTTGAATAACTTTCATATTAACTTTGACCGCACTCAGAGTGGGTCTTGTCTGATGTACCAAGTTTATACCATGGGGTTTACACCTTTTCATATGACTTTTGTTTTGTGTTATTCTTATTAATTATTTGTACTTTGGTGATTTGTAAGAGCCCCGGGTATGGACTAGGACCCGAGGGAGCACTGTACAGACACAGGAAGAGACCATGCCTGGAAATGTTAAAAGTAATCTGCAAGTTGCCGTGTATCTGAATATGCTGTGCTTTGGGAATGATTTTGTAAGCATTTTTTCAAAGCATCTACCACTCAGATAATGGACTGAAATACCGTTGGGAAGGCTCCACGTGACAGCATGCATTCGTATTAGACATAGTAAATTTAAAACTCTCTCCCATATTACACAATAGTATTGGGCCTTTTGAGTTCTGGTAAAATGAAAATGTCTCAAGACTGTTATACTTCAGCTAAGCATTTTTTAAAGACTAAAAGAAAGAAAATAACATACAGAACTACATACTCTTATAATTCAACTATATAGCTGTGTCATATTAGACTATGACCAGGATTCCTAAAAAAAATCAGACTCTGAAATAATTCTCCGTTTATGATTCACACAAACATGTTTTATTGTTAGCACTCTGCAGATCAAAGAAAGAACATGTAGAAAAGCTGGGGAGAGTTTCTTTGCTCACTGGAATGAGAGTTTTGTGAATATAAAGCACAAGAGAAGCCTCTTTATTTAGAAGCCTCTTTAGTAGCTGAGTCACGTACATATTGTTGGACATGAAGGACAGTTTTAAAACAGCCTGGCAAAATCTTGCCTTCCAGGGTTATTATTTCTTTAATTGAAAATATCACCAGTGTTTTCCTTATTATAATAAAGGGTGGGCAGTGAGTTCAGTACCTTGGTTGGCATATTTCCATGGTAATTTTGCAGAAATGCTTTAGGATAACATATCAACCAGAAAATAAGCAATCAGCGAGCCTTTTCAATTTTTAAGCAAATGTGTGGCTGCCATCCTCGCTGCCAGCATGTCTGAGCCCCTCTCTGCCTTGTGTGGGTGTTTCCTTTGCACGAGAGGCTTTGCTGGGACCAAGGGGGCAGACTCAGCATGACAGCACAAGATGCCAAGAGCCATACCTGCACCTGGAGTGAGGACAAGAACCTCCAGTCCTTTTACTTCCCTTCTCTCCAGCTCCTATCCTCCTGGACAGGATGGATGTCCCCAGCGCTGGATGTCTCCAGCCTGAGAGAAGATGGAGCCACAGCAGCAGACAGCTGGGGTGCTGGTAGCAGGGAGGGAGACCAGCCCAAAAATGGTGAAACCTCCAGGAGGACATGTCAGTGTGGCATGCGTAATGAGAGGCGACCATGAGACCAAAGGCACCTGGCAGGATGCTCAACCACTCTTGATGACTCTCCCCGTGACAGGTCCCATCCAAAAAGGCCCCTGACTACACTGTGAGGGACACTGCATGACATAAAAATAGCACTGCATTTGTAATGAATCCTGCTTACTGCAGTAGCAAACAAAGAGCTTGAAGAGCTCAGGCCGTACAGAAAGGGGAACCCCACAGTGACCCCAGCAGGGACAGAGTGAGATGTCTCTTGCCACGCTCCTAACTTCTGCATGCCATGAGTTGGGGACATCTGAGTCTGAAAGTCTCATCTCTTTCACTCTGGATGGACTAGGTCTGCATCCACAACTCAAGATGTGGGAGCACTGAGGATTTATACAGGTGGATGATACAATTTCTCTTTTATTCTGTACCCTCTTTGTAATAACACCTAACGCTCGCTTTGTCTTTTTGACCACCAGTAAGCAGGAGCAAATGTGAACACTTTCCTGAGACAGAAGTTAGATAGAGACATTATGAAGTACGTATGTATGCGGCTGGTCTTATTTTTTTTCTTGTGCCTCATTTTGCGTATTTTGATAGTGAATTCCTGGTCCCTGTGTGTTTTTTTGTTCATCTGCAAGAGTTGCCTCTTTTCATGACCCTGTCACTCGATCTTGTAAGATCTTCATGCAACTTGTTTCAGTTGCCTTAGGTTTACTATCCTAAATAATTTTTAATTACCCCTAGACATTGCTACCTTGGTACCATCTCTTTTACTAGGTCATTTATGAAGATACTGACCTATACAGGTGTCTATGGGTACCTTCAGGTAGCCTTTCTCCATTGTGTAAATTAATAACTTCTTCCTTGTCCTCATTTCCCATCTTTTAATCAAACTTTAATCTGGATTTCCACTCTGGTTCCAAACCAACTAATTTTCTTTGAGAGTTTTAAATTGAAGTTTTTGAAAAATCCAATCCATTGTTTTAACCAGATGACCTTTACCTGCTGCCTGCTTGTGGACAAGAATCCCTAACTTTTAAGTTAGGCTCTAGCCAGATTCTTGAAATAAACTGCACATTTAAAGCAAATGTTTTTAATTTTTCTGTCTTCATATAGTCCCTGAGGATATCATAACAATAAACAAGCAAAACAAACTTTTCACTCTGGCCTGAAGTACGACTTTCTACTTTAAATGTGCCAAGTTTTGTGAATTAGTTTATTCTCCCAGTTATGTCAGCGTGCTGTGTAGCTGTCTAGTTACCTGATTTGTGGGGGTAATCAGGTACTCAAATGACCTAAACTGAGCAATTACTGGTGCTGGCAGATTATAGATGGAAAACTAAGACCAGGCCATAAAAATTTGATCCTTTATGTCCATAGTCATAATAAAACAGTTATGGTCGGTGATTGATTGTAGGAATATTAAAATGCAGAAAGAGAAAAAAAAGCTGGTTTAAATTGCATCGTATTCTCATGTTTAGGGGGAAAAAAATGATTGCCATTATCTTGACATGTTTATCACTTTGAGGCTGAGCCAGTCGTTATCGTGTGAGTTCATTCTGTCCTGTAGTTGACAAATACTATCATGTACTATAAAAATCATTATGGCTCACTTTCGCAGCTGTAATAAAACAGGAAAGTAAATACAGTAACCATTTATATTTAAGACTTTAGTCCTAGCACACATCCAGTAAGACAGTGGTTTTAAAGTTTAGACAGAAAACAAGCCAGATTCTCAACTTTGTTGCACAGGTTTTATTCCAGAATTGATCTCAATAGCAATCATTGTCATTTGTGCAAGAAAAAAAAAACAGAATCAGAGGCAATATATGAACACCATCTGCTGTTGATCTCACCTGTTTGCCAAGGACGACTCTATTTTTTAACTTATCTGCTTCTTTCTTTTGGAGTGAGCCTCCAAAGGTCTGAAAGTGTTCCCTGGCTGCACCTCCTATCTGAATTTTCTTTCCATAGCACATTTTGCAGTTACTGTTTCCACGGAAGAGTTCTACAGGGCCTTCTGCCCCATGGGTGTATGAGGACTGCTGCCACAGCTCAGTTTTGGGCTCAAACCCTATTCCCTCAGTTGTCCCAACAACCTAACGGTGATGTACATCTCTGAGTTATGCTCTGGCACGCACCAAATTGCTCCCTTACCAGGATGCCAGGGTCCAGTCAGACACTGCTGCCAAGGGAAACCAAAACAGCCTTAGAGATATCCATTGCTTGCACTTTTTCCCTGTAGATAGAATCACAGAACAGTTTGGGTTGGAAGGGACCTTAAAGATCATCGAGTTCCAACCTGCCTACCATAGGCAGGACAATACATACATCAATTCAGCAGCATAATCAGAGTCATATCTACCACACTTCCTACTCTTCTAGGAGCAATGTGGGGTTTGTTATATGCCTCAGTCATGCTCCTCAACTAGGACCAGATGCACATCATGTTCATGTCAATTTGCACCTTCCCTTCAGAGTCTGCTGCCACTGTCCCACTCAACGGATTTAGGGGCTGAAACAGTTGAGCAATCTCACATGCCCCACGTTTTGCTTTGTTCCATTTTCACCGTGCTTGAAAATACTTGAAATATCTTTTGGTTTTGATCACAGAAACTAAATCAGGAAAATTTTACACCCCTCATTTAGCTTTCACACCCAAAAAAAGAAGTCAGATTGCAACTGTAACATAGCTGTGGACACCTGCAGCATCAAAAGACACAGATGGCCTTTGCCTGCACTTATAAAAAGACAGGTGTGCTCCAAGAAGTGAGATCAATGGGTTCCATCTCATTTTCTCATTTCAGGATGCCAGAATTCCAAAGTCTAAAAGCATGCCAAGCAAACAGAGAAGATAAATGCACAACATTCAACAATAACAAGGGGGTCCAGGGCCAATCTCAGCACTTCATACCAGTGTCTTCACGGACTCACCTCCCATCAAGGGTATGCGTGAGGGCTGCTTTGGTAGGATGACCAAATTCAGCACCTTGCAGGATCAGATGTGAGTCAGCGTCCTTGGAAGAGCCAACCTCATTTGCAATGGACTGGAAAAATATAAGAAAAATATCATATCCTGGACACTTCTTCCATGGTTAAACACGCTCCAGATGATTCACCAGAGCCCATAGCAGCCTAACTCTCTTAAAGTTACTATTCATAGATGATGTTAGTCTCCATGCCTGATATTCTTATGGAAATGAAATAATGACAAATAAGCACCTGTGACAGAACAGCAGCCCCTATAGCACTGTATAAGAACAGTCTGATGAGCTATGTTTTCTATATGCATATACTGCAGTTATATGTTATGGGGGCTGTGAGGAAAAGCAAGAAGAATTGCTCAGGATCAGCTACCCATTTTGGATAAGTTAAGAGGTAATGGTCACATATTTTGCTCTGAATATTCTTTATATTACCTCTGAGAAGCTCCTAGAAGCAATGCTGAGAACCAGGGCCAAAGACCAGCAATGGAGAACTTTCAGGTGATAGTACAGGTAAAGCCAAATGAAACAGGCACACACAAACGTATGCAAAGAGTTTGTGCCTGCTTCCCCAACACCAGGGAAAGAAGCTTCTTTCAGTCTTCTGATGGATATGTTGATAGTCTGAAGTTTAAAAACTTTCATTTCAACAGTTGCAAACTACACTGTTGAAAAAGCAAAGACTTGGTGTTTGACTGTCTACAGACATCACCAGGGAGAAGAACCGTGGGTCTATAAACATCACCCTTAGCGAGAAGAACCATGGGCAGCAAGTCCAGTTAGGTAGGCTAGGCAATCACATTGCCACAAAGTACTGAAGGCTCATCTGAAAAGTGGGGAAAAAAAAATCTTACCTAGGGAGAAATAAAGACATTTACAGCATAATGCATCAAGCGGTGCCAGAAAAACTAGCAGGGATCAGCTCCTAGCAGCTGATCCAGTAACCATTTGTTCAGAATGTCTTTTAGCCAGAACAAAACAAAAAGTACTTTTAAGCTCCTTTCCCTTTTTTTTTCCTGTGTGCCTCAGGAATATAACCACATGAAATGCTTCAGCACTGATTGGCAAGTTTCTGTATTGATTGGCTTCAGAGTCTGATTAGATAAGACAGAGCCAACTAATGAGAGCCACTAGAAAAATCTACTGGAGTATTATCTGCTGAGATAAACTCCCAAAACCCCCAAACCAGTCTATTTAGTAGATCTTTTATCTAAACATATCCTGATATTGCTAACAGTATTGTGCACAAACAAAACATGGATATTAACAAAAAGGCTTTGTTAAAAAAAAGGTGACTACTGTCCTGGAGAGAAAAAGAAAGCAGATAGCCTGGACTTTAAATCCAGATGTAAGAAGTGGAAGACTGGCATTAACACTTGCCATGCCTTACTTGCAATTCAAACTCTCCTCTCACCCCCAAAACATAAAAAGGGAACTCTAGGATATTTTTGTTAGATGCCTCCCGTCCCATCACATTAATAACATTAGCCGTTACCGCCTGTTTCAGAGGATTAGCTGGATATTGGATGCTCTGTCTAGTGATAATGCTTTTCTTAAGCCATGTGTTCTGCTTATCTTCCTTCTTTTTACTTTGTTGCACTGTTTTTCAGCTATTGTACTGGATCTGCCTGAAGCCCTCCCTCTGTTTTCACACAGCTCTTTTGGAAGTGAAAAATCTTGCTGACTCGGTAGGGGTTTTGGCTGATTAAAAACTATGGGAGGCAGGGCAAAGCCTGGCGTTTGTGCTTCAGCCTTTCCCTGTTCAGTCCCACTTTCAGCCCCGCTCTTTATTTTCCACAGGGTGGAAATACCAGTTGTTGGAAGTGATTTGGGGGTCTGTGGGACACGAGGGGAACATCCTGTGACCCAACGATCTGTTGGGATCTACAAGATGCACAGCACTCATTTAAGGCAGATGTCCAGGAAAGAATCCAGCCCAGCTCTGAGCTCGTGCATCAACCTGAAATAATTAATAAGCTGAAGAGGAAAAAAGGAGTTTGAACAAACGGTGTGCTCTGAATTTCCTCAGAGGAGTTCGCCTGGGAAAGGCAAGAAGCATTCCTCACCCTGCTCTGGCTCACACTGACAGGAGGTTAAGCCGCAGGGATGTTCCAGAGTACTCAACTAGGCAAGGGGTTTTCAGAGCTGTTATCTATTTTAAAATAAACATTCCGGTGTGTATTGTTATCATATTTCGTCCTGCACTAGTCATTTAGAAAAAAAAAAAAAAAAACTAAAGGCTTCTGAATGTCACTTTCAGGGGGGTATTTGTATGTCATCTGGCTCACATACAAAAAAAGAAAATACATATATATTGTCTGTCCACTCTTCTGTTCAGGTTTTTATCTTAAGAAGACTTCATTTCCCAAGAAGGCAATGACTCCTTGAGACTGATGAAACAGGGTGATTATTAGGAATACACAGCAAGGCAGATGGAAGCTGCTTCTAGGATTATTCTTTTCTGGGGCTGTCATTACACGAGTTAAAGGTCTCTCACCTAATATCGTAAGTCCAAAAATTCCAAACCATCCATGAGAAATTTCCAATGGTTTCAGACAGCCTTCCCCTCCATTTATGCTACAGCTTGCCATAAAAACAGTTTTCTGTGCGCCCCACAATCTGCTCACAGGCCTTACGGCCCCAGATCTGGAATGCTGATGCTGCCTGCAGAGCTCACAGGGTACAGTCATGGTTTGAGTTTTTTATTGAGGTTAAGTAGTGTATGGATTCCTTAGATAACAAAGCAGCAGCAAAGCCGAGTGCGCTTCTACTGCCTCAAAACAAGAGTGGCAGGAAACAACCAACTGGCTGTGTAAGAGCTTCAAACTCTTGGCCACCACTGAGATCCAGGTAACTGAGCAGACAGGCAGAGCTTTGTTTCTATTTGGTTCCTAAGACAGCAGCAGTACACGTTCAAAGCTGCTGTTATCTTAACAATCCTGTAATAAAAGTTCAGCCTTCCATGCCAGTGCAAAGGTTATCAACTTGTTTCTGAAACACGAATTCACTATAAACCTCCAAGAGAGCTGGGATGACTGAGGTGGCCCCTTCGCAGGTGACAAGGGGAGAGGGCTAGTCTCCAGAATGCCAAGCAGCTAGTGAGGGGGCCGAAGTCCAACCTCACATTCCCTCCAAAGGGAAAAATGTTGATTTATCTATGCCACTTCACATAGGTTATCGTGTTAAAAGGAGAAAGCCTTTTGGAAATCCCAGGGATTTGTATCTCCGCTTGGATATCTCTCAGATTTGGAAATGGGAGCTCCTTTGTGGGATCATGAATAGACAAGTCACTAATATGAAGCTTATCCTGGATTTTGTCTTCATTTTGTCTTCTCCCAACTAGAGGACAGGCAGTTTTTCAAGGGCTCACTTCCCAGGTGGAGGTAAAGAAAAGGGATATCCAAGTGCTAAGAACAACTCAGAAATCGGCATGCGGATGCGCCTACTCACTTTGGTGCTTTGGCAGGAGCTGGACAATTCTGAAAACCTGCAACTGATTGTGGGCTCTGAGTCCTTCAGAAAAATCTGGCCCTTAAAACTGTGTAATTGTTGAACAGTTTATAATTACTCACAGATTTAAATTTTGAGTTACAAACAGACAAAGACTAAGGATTTCCTTGGCTGCTGAACTTTGAAAGCTGCTATATTTTTTTTCCAATGACTTATTTATGTCTAAACTGCAAGGTTCAGTTGTCTATTTATATGATTTATTAATAGGAGCAAAAATCTCAAGTATGAATTTAAGCAAAAAACAAGAAGGGATAATATACATTTTCTAAAATTTAAAGCCATTTGTAAAGCACTCAAGGACTTTGCACCTTTGATATGGATGAGTCAATTCTAACATACTGCATTAGCAAAGAGTAGTTACACATACTGAAACTGAGGCACACACTGTGAAAACGAAGAACAGCCTATATTCTGTGTCCAGAAGTGCTTTGCATCCTGAATTGGACAGAACAAATGAAGACGAGAGTCTGCAATCTTTACTCAAAAGAAACTGAGCTGAAGTTGAAATTGGCTCAGCAGATAGCAGCTAGTAGTAGGAGAATGGGAATTACATCAGGTCATATTTAAACCATGTATCCCATGATGAATTTATTCACAGCCAACAAAAACAAGAGTCTAACATTTTGTTCTCGTATATGCTGTCTGCTCTAAGGGTGTCTAAAAATCTGTCTGTTGAAGAAGCAAAACACCACTGGACTTTGTTTTCTTTCCAGATCTGCATTCTTGCCTTAAAGCAATTGTATTCGTTGACACTATATTAATGAGTTACTTAATTTGGGTATACTGGAAAAAACAGAACACATTTGCTACCAAGTGTGCCCTTTCCACGTGGAAAATCATTAAAACCTCAGAGACATTTCAGCTCTGATGGGAGGTGTCTTTCACTAAGTTGAATCAAACCATGCATATGAGGAAATGTTGACAGAATGTTGCTGAGTTGTAAATTATCTACAAATGTGAAATTGTTCTGCGTTAACTGTGGTGTTGCTTAAAATAATATTTGCTGATGATATATCTCCTGAAGTCACATAGGTAATAATGCTGTTTCCCTCATTTCAGCTTCTTCTTTGTACAGTAAGATATTTTCCCTAAGAACTTATGTTGTATTGGATCCTGTCTTTTCTTATCTTAGTTCTCATGTCTGCTCATTGACACACTTTGATTCTCATTGGTAATAATTAAATTCACATTTGACTATGTGTTTTCTTGGTACCTAGTATAGACCTTTCGTACATAAAAGATGTATGCAGTGGAGAGCACATATTCACATTGGTACGTGTCCTGCTTGTTGTATTCAAATGCAATTGTTAAAATGGAGTACCACTGTGAAATGCAACTATGTAAAAAAATCTTACAGCATTCCACCTTTGCTGTTACACTGAATGCTGGAGCCAAACTGCTTAGTTGGGAAGTAAAAGTTGGGGTTTATATATTGTAATGTAGTAAAGTGAAATACAAAAAAAATCAATGTGGACTTTAATTATGGTGTGAAGCTTTTGACTGAGAACTACTTGTTTTGATGGGCAAGAAGGAATTTATTTAGTTTGCCTGTGCAATACCAGAATGAGCTTGCAAGGCAGGAGTTAACCCGAATAAGTCTGCTCAGCGTGAGCAGCAGTTCACCTGGAGCTCCCCGGACCCTTTCTGCATTAGGAGCTGTCTGAAAGCACCCAACGATCAAAGGAAAATACAAGAATCACATCAGCCAATCTCTTACATTTAGACTGCTAAAGAAAGGCATGGAGTACTTCCAGAGCTCTGACTGAACCTCTCAGTCCTTGCTTAATTTTTACTGGGGCACATTCTGGTTGCACTAAAACAAAGTTCATGCTGTGAGTCGTGTCCATTACACAGAGAGCTGCATACCCCACCTCTGCAGGGACAGGCTCTCAGTTAGCCCCTGAAGATGCAGCCCTGTCTTTGTACATTTATTTCCATATTTTATTAATAATGTTGTGCTGTGGCCAGCGAAATCAGAAACAGTCTGGAGTACAGCTTTGATGGCTAGCCCAGTCTTTCTATGAAATTTGGGTTAAACCCTTTGCAACTTCTGCTGGCAGGGAGAAAAAAGATGGTCTCACAGCTCAGGCTGTTGAATGCTGCTTTAAAGAACTGGATCTACCCCTGCTGCTGTGGCAGGTTTTCTGTGCGATGTCAAATTAAGGAAACCAAACTTGTCACTCGAGTTCACTAATCACTTGCGCCTTTTTTTCCTGCATGCTCAGCTTGGTAATCAAAGGTCTGAAACGTTGAGCACTCACAAATGCAAATTAAGCCAGTGGAAACAGGCCTGAATATATCTGTGCTACATAATGCAGGGCAGAGCAAGGGTAGGCTCCATCTCACCCAAAACCTTTATTGACACTCTACCTATAATCAGTGGAGGAAAAAGGACAGGTTTGTGTCTGTCTCAGGTGGAGATAGACCCACCAGTGGAGATGTCCCTGCTGGTGAGTTGAGTCCTTCCCTAGAAGGTTCAAAGGTGGCATGGTGGTGGTGGTGGATCCTGATCTTAAATTTTTCATGTGAATGTTCCCTGTGTGTAGAATAGAGGGGTTGGTTTCTGCCTTGTGAAGATTAATAAGCAAAGCACAGGAAAAAGACTGTCATTAAACCAGAGCATACATTGCAGAAGACGTGAGGTTACACCTTGACTAGAGAGGACGAAACAAGTCCTCAAAGTCCTCAAGGAAGAGGAAATGGCCTCAGGTTGCACCAGGGGAGGTTCAGATTGGATATTAGGAAAAATTATTACACTGAAAGGGTTATTAAGCATTGGAATGGGCTGCCCAGGGAAGTGGTGGAGGCACCATCCCTGGAGGTATTCAAAAGACAGGATGACATAGTGCTTAGTGACATGGTTTAGTGACTGTTTTTGTCAGAGTTAGGTTGATGGTTGGACTAGATGATCTTAAAGGTCCCTTCCAACCTAGACAATTCTGTGATTCTATGACAGCAAGGGTACATCATCTAAACTGAGGAGGGTCAGCACACACAGTGACTAGCATTTCCTAATGGGACTGATGGATTTTGCAAGAGCTGCAAAGACCTTTTAATCTGCTTTTAATATACAGTGACCTCTGTGCATTTGAGTCCACCAGCTGAATGTTTCTCCGTCTCCAGCCAGAAGACTGCTGCAGAGACTGTAGAAGTTGACAGATGTAGAAGTTGTACCTTGCTTTGTAAAGAAAATTCAGTTTCCTATATGACCCTTGCATTTGTATCAAATATCAGCTCTGTGAAACTGAAAATCCTCTTAGCAGAGGTCAAAATTTAGTTCCTTTTATTGCCTTACCTCCGTTCTTCCCCTGATTTACCCACCCATAGGAGAATCATATCCAAGCTGTGAGAAGGGACATTCACATCCTATTCATGTAGGAGGGACTATTATTCATAAAGGCCCAGCTTTTAATCAATATGGCAACAGCTGCAATAGCTTATGCTAGCATGGAAAAAAGTAGTCAGATTCCCAAGTGATTCAGGCTTTGAGAGTGGTTTACACTCAAACTCCAGGGCCTCCACAGCTCTCAGATCTTTGCCAGTGCCTAATCAAGGCCTTTATCTTAATCAACAAAGCCACTGATGGATTAAAACCAAACAACATCTCCATGACACGCTGAGGCAAGTCCGATTTACTTGGGCATGCAACGACAATGCCAGAACTTTTCTGCCATAACCAGAAGCAGGAAGCACTACATAAAAGCTCAGATGTAAAAAGAATATTAACACATATATAAAAAATACAATTTTGGACACCCAGAAAGAGCAGCTCTTTGAAGTCTCGCATCACTGAAGGCGGGAACTTCCTAGTCTGTGGGGGCTGTGTCCTTCAAAGCAGTGCTACTTTACTACCATTGAAATACTACCATGACAGTCAAAGCAGAAGAAAAAGATGCAAAGCTTACATTTTCCTAGGGAGTCAAATGCGCAATAAAATCAAAGTACAGCAAAAGTACAATTGGGCTTCCCCAGCACAATTTCCACATTAGAGTCAAAGCAGAATTTGTCGTGGCGTTTAGGAAGATACTAAAAATGAAAGCCCTGGTATCCTCTCATGTTTCCAGGAGAACATCCAAAGGACGTAGCTCCTCAGCAGCACCTTGGTGAAGCAGCCAGTACTTGACAGCCCACTGAGAACTGTCAGCTGCACCATTTGGCTCTAGGACTTTAATGAACTGCATAAATTAGCAGGGTGTAATTGCAAATATGATCCGAGGACAGTCTGAAAATGATTCTTGCTGAGTCTGAAGTGGGGTTAGGATGACATGTTTCCCTGACTCCTGGAAACAAGGGGGAATTTTAACCATTAATTTCCATGGCCAGGTTGTCCTAATCCAGGATTTAATCCTTTTCCTGCAGTTCCCTCAGATTTGGAAACCTTTATGCAGAAAAATACTCCAAACTCCTTCTTTTGCTTTCCCTCAGAAGAAAGGCTGTTCGGCCTCTAGAGTGCCTTACAAAACCAGTCCCTGCATAGGGAAGGTAAGATTAGGCCTTTAATGAGTACTTCATCCCAGGGATTGATTTTTGGTAATGGAATCTCTTTTGGTTATTTTTTATTTCCTTCCCTTTGTTATTTCTGTATTTTTATCCTTTTTTTTTTTTTTTTTGTCCTGGCGTGTTTTCCAGACCCTGGATCCCATATTTAGTTTCCTGAACTTCTCCAATATTCGTTCTAGCCATCCTGGTTGCCTGCCATGAGTATCGGTTTCTTTCCTTCTAGTTTTGGGGGCAGGGAGGGAGGAAAACTGTTTCCAGGCCAAGCAGCAGTGCCACTCTGGAGATCATTTGGCAGGTTGTGCAGCCTGAGAATGAATCAGTGCTTGCAATGCCTAAATCTTCCTCCGTTTCTCACTCTCTTCTAGGGAGCGAGGAAGAGGTGGTGCCAGTGCCTGCTGCATTTAGTAACACATGAAGTAAAAGTAAACAGTCAAGATCAAAATTAACTTGACTGCTATTCAAAAGCCAGGCAAGTACTGTGGCGTAATTCTTGCCAATTGCTGGAATTACTCATTTTTAGTAGATTTTAAGTGAATCAAACCACCTAGCCTATGCAGCAGCTGTAGCCTGATTCCCACAAGATGCCTCCAAGCCTCTCCTGTACCAAAGAAAACCTAATGGTGGCTGGTTACATTTTCTCTGTATCCCATGCTTGCTCTGACTTGTTCATTCTCCATCTGCAGCCACTGCTTGATAACTTTCTATCTGAAGCTGTCCTTTCTAAATACAATTTAGTAATACCCTCTTTTGACTTGAAATCATGCGTGCAAATGGGCTAGATTTCTTTCAGACCATGCTCTCAGTCTTGCTGTAGACCTTTAGATGAACACCTTAAATACACAAAAATCATATGCAATGCCTTAACGTTTCACCTCCTTTTACTTCTTCATCAAAAACCCTTTTTCATAGAATCATAGAATGGTTAGAGTTGGAAAGGACCTTAAAGATTGAGTTCCAACCCCCCTGCCATGGGCAGGGACACCTCCCACTAGAGCAGGTTGCTCAAAGCCCCATCCAGCCTGGCCTTGAACACTTCCAGGGATGGGGCATCCACAGCTTCTCTGGGCAACCTGTTCCAGTGTCTGACCACCCTCACAGTAACGAATTTCTTTCTAGTATCTAACCTAAATCTCCCCTGATTCAGTTTAAAACCATTACCCCTCATCCTACCTCTACAGCTACAGCTACAGGCCTTTTCATCACCAGAGGCTGGGAACATGGTGGTGCAATATTCACAGCCGCTGCTGCAGAGTCACCAGCAGAGCTGGGTCTTTCAGACCAAGCAAGGCAAATGGCTACAGTCAGCAGGTCTGTGGTACCTCTGCTCTGCTGGCCTTTGCACTCCCCAACATAGGCTCAGTCCTGCCTCCACCAATTCTCATAGGACGAGGGTACAGTCTCAAAGGAAGTGAGTATGTTTCATGTCTCATCTTTCAAGGGTCAGTGCTTATACTTACAAATCCGTCCTCTTTGACATTATAATCTCTGGTTGTAAAATGGATTTAGTGGTTTAACATTAAAATTTCAGGCGCAGTTAAGGAAGGGATTGCAAAAGAGTTAATAAGCATAATAGTTTAACAAACTTTGGCAGAGGAGATTGAAAAGCTCAAATGGTCTCCTGGTGAAAATAGTTTAGCCCTGGCTCTGCCAGTCTTTCCATTAAAAACTCTCTTAACTTTTTTCATTTTGTTTTTTAATTTGATCAGTTTTACTACTCCTGAAACTTAGAGACTTTTGAGCATGGGACAAAGCCAGTCAAATTTCAGGTAATCGTTTTGCAAGCTTTTACACTTCAGCCAGTACGTCTCAGACCTGACGTGTGATACCCTTGCCAGTTAACTCTGGGACCTCTGCTGAGCTGCTATTGACAGTTGTGACAAATGGTGTGGATCTCTTTGGTGGACACAGATGAGTTAAGGAGTATCAGAAAATCACCAAATTCATTTTGCTGGTGACCTCACACACCACTTTCCTGTCCCTATCTTTCCCCTTGATTTTCCGAGGTTTGTGACTGGGGTGTTTGACTGAAACATGTCTCAGAGCATGGTTACATGATGTTCTGCAGGAGGTGCAGGGATTCCTGCACTGGCTCCTCAGCAGGGGACCCTGCTTCTGAGGATGCTAAAATGTTGGCAGCAAAAGTCACCCTAACATTAGATCGCTTCCGTCAGCAAACCCCTTCTCCCTCCAAAAATGCACGACCATAGGAGGAGAAACAGGCAAGAAGCCTGACCTAGGCTTGGAAGCATGTCCCCTCAACTGGCCCTCTGCAGAAGCATCTGTGCTCACTGAGGCAAGGGGAGTGAGCATGGAGCAATTTTGGCTAAGGCAAAAAAATAAAAAGGACCGAGGATTCCATGCTTGCTAAAAACAGCAACTCCTCCACCTTTTGAAAGCAGAGTCAGCACTCCCTCCCACACTGGCTCAATGCCCTGGACTCAGCACAGCTTCCAGCCCAGCACCTGGAGACATCAAGCTATTTCAAAGAAAGCGGTACAAGGTTCTTATTTTATCTCTTGTCACTCTGTATCTTTGTTACATGTGATCAACAGGTCATTACAAAAAAAAAAAAAAAAAAAATGTACATCATTCATTGCCGTCTGTGCAGTGGACATCTGGCCACAATGTCTCCCCGATGCTCTGCTCTGCAATCACTGCTTGGAAAGGTCATGCTTATTGTTCCACACCACTATAATGCACAATGGGACTACATTAAAGGAAACCACAATAAAAGGGATAATCTTCTCCCACTAAACCCACTTCAAAGTGAGTGGGCTCTTCACAGATAGCCAAGAGCACTTAGGTACATGAAGAATGCTAACATATGACTTATAGCAACAGTTATAGCAGATTAACAACTAAAAAAAAAATAATCTGAACTCTTGGAGGAGATTGAAGACTTCAAATAATTAAACATTTGAGAGTAAAATAAAATATCATTTTCAAATGCAGAGATATTGCAGGTCAAACACTGTCAACAAGAAGATATTTGACCTGGACAAACAGAGCCAAGAAATGTACACTCTCACAATGAATTCACCTTAATAGCCATTTTCAGAATTACAAGCAAGAACACCAATTGATTCAAGTTGATTAACTCACTGGTGACATGATGCCAACTGTTGATACCAGGTGACAAGTCACACATCCAGTGCCAGCACAAGAGATCAACATTACCAGGTGGGCACTCAGCTCATGCATATTTTTTTCCTGGGTGATTTCTCTCCCTCTGCTTCATTCTGTTTTTATTAACAAAATCAAATAAAAGAAGAGAGGGAAATGTACAAGAAAGAAAGACAAATGGAAGGAGACAACATTATAGGAGTTGTAGTGCCCAGGGCACTACAGCACAGGATGGGTGCTGCACGAGACACTACAAGAAGCCTTGTAAGGTAGGGAAGCAGAACAAACCTCCTCGCAGAAATGTGTCAGTGTGGCTCTGAAACTGGCCTCCAGTACATTTGCATGCAGAGAAGGTAAAATAACATTAACTTGGTGCCTACGCAGTGAAGGTGGGAGTTATGTCATTTTCAAAGCATGGATGAGAGGGATGAATGAGATACACTGGAAAGTAAGGGCAGTGAAGAAGAGATTCTGAAGCAAGCTGATGTGATGGTATCAATGGATTAATTTTGGGTGATCCTACAAAAACTAATAGGTACAATGGCAAAGTTTATGGGAAGAAGCTGCAGGGGTCAATTCCATAACCACACCAAAGCTTTAGGGAAAGCAAAGACACTGCTCTGTCATATTCTTCTTTCATTAATTTACAGAAACAGAGGATTCACAGAGGGTCCGTACCTAAGACCAGGGATCAGGCAAGGCTGGAAGGGTCTTTGACCAACCTGCTTAAATGGGAGGTGCCCCTGGCCGTGACAGGGGGTTGAAACTAGACAGTCTTTAAGGTCCCTTCCAATCCAAACCACTTTATGATTCTAAGATCAGTTCAGGAACAAAAGGGGGTGTCAGTTCTTCTCCAGAAAATTTACCAATAAATTTGCTAAGGCGACAATTGTGGCAATTGCTTGCCAATTAGTAAATAGCAAATATAGACATATATGTATAGCAACAATTTTCCAGAATAGAAATCCTGCAGAACTGGAAGGCAAAAGGAGGTTAACCAACACAGTCTGTTGCAACTACTGTTTCTGAATTACTCATTTTGCATGCCCAAATGTGACGCCTCTTAAAAGGCCTAGCTTTCAGAAGGGCTGAAAATTTCCTTTTATTCAAAAAGTGTAACATGATGGGATCTTGGGTGTGGGTAAGATCTTAAATCACCAACCCATCCCATTTGAAAATCTTTTCTTTATATATTTTTCAACACCAAAAAGAGGTCACCCACTCCTGCTACTCCTGCTATCTCCCCACAGTAAATCATTCCTTATTCCTTTTTTAAGATCATTTTTTTCTTAATGTTATGGAGTTTGAAGATAGACATGAAGTAGTCTCCTGTTAAATAGCCTGCTCTCTGCCATGTATATCAGTGTTCATGCATTGGGAAAATAAAATCTGTCATCCTGTATCTACACCATATCCTGCCTTTCCAGGCAAAAGAAAAAAAAAAATCTGACTGTCACATATCTTCAGCCATGGGTGACAGACGCCACAGCCACCCCATCCACTGGTGAGGACCCGCTGAAGCCATGGGGAGGTGGTAAGCCCATGAATCACGTTGGCCTTTTCCAACAGTTAGAGACGATGAAAGGTGAGGGTGGCTTGGAAAAGAAGTGCAGAGCAAAGCAGAGAAGATACAGGGACGAGTGAGAGACGGGATAATTGTTTGGAAAAAAAGAAAGAATAATGTAAAAATGCATATTTTACTGTTTGAGGGTGGGAGGATGTGTGTGTGTGCACTTGTCTCTACCCTCTCCTGCAAAGAGGAGGAACTGTTGCCCTGTTACAACAAGAGCAAAAGAATAACTCCTTGTAAGTAAGGCATTGCATTGGGCAAACATAAAACTTCCAGAGAGGCTGCTCGGCTGCCAGTGTGGAAGCTGGAATGCCTGTTTCCCTGCACTCTGGTACCAGTTTTGATGCGGGGAGTTCCGTTTCCCACTTTTTCAGTCCCTTCTTTCCCAAGGTCCCTCCAGTCCCTGTTGGGAGGACTGGCCTCCTCCACAGGCACTGGTGCTCAGTGGTCCTGGGAGCCCTCAGAGCCACAGCAGATGTGTGTGGACACCGTAGTCCTACAGAGAGGTAAGGGTGCTGCTGGTGCCACCTGCCAATGCACCAGGCAGGCACATAACACTAACAGCACCATCTCCCACAGGTGAAAAAGGAGGAATTTGAGGGGTCTGAAAAAGATGCTGCTTACAACAGGTTGCACTCATGTGTCTCTGGGCTTGTAAAGCTGTGGAAAAGTAAAAGAGACCATGAGGAGTTCAACCAAGCATTATAGTTGCAAGGGCAATGAGTATAAGGGTCTCCTCCTTATCCTAAAGCATTACTCCATCACCAAGGAGATGAACAGCCTTTCTCTCCCAAAGGACTCAGGGCACTGGCAGCCCTTCTCCAGAGCACTGACTGTCCAAATACCACCACACAGTGGAAAATAAACTCACAAGTTAGCTCAGTTTATGCACAGGGTACCTGCTCCGGGGAGAAGCATGGCATCCACTTTGCCTCTTTGCCATCTCTGAGGGAGCAGCCACAGCAAGAAGTGTGACAAAACCTAAATGAGCAAGGAGAAGCTGGGAAAGAGTGAGCGTACCACGAGCTTTAAAGAGATTATTTGTGTCCAAGTTTCATTTCCGAGGCGTACTCGCTGGTAAGTGGGTGCAGCACCAAGGTTTATGCCAGCGGTTAGCTTGGCCTCTGATCTAAATACAGTGCACTCTATTTTCTTTGTAAATTCATCTTGCATTATGGCATATCTGCTTACATTTTAAAACTACCGAAGGAATAAATAATTCGCTCTTTTTGACAGGCATACTGGGAGTTTCAGTCTGTTACCCATTTGCTTTAAATATCAGGCCGTAAAACTGTGCTTGAGTTTTTGGCTGACATCACGGTTAATGATGCACTGTGCCTATTCTCTGGTTATGGAGGAATTCTCACATTATTTCTGGGGTAAGCTAATAATGAATGTTACTCAGAACAAATCTTAAGTTTGTGGTTGACTTGCTGCCAATGTAGGAAATCGTATTATGACCGTTATCTCAATCTATCTCCTCCCTCTCAAGCACAAAGTTTTAATATTAATTCCAAATCAATCTATAACTAAGTAAGCGGTGGTGCCTATTTGGTGTGCAATATAGTGCACCAGCTCCCTTTAATAGTGTCCATGTGGCATTTGTACTGGGGGAACGACCTTGATACCTCATCTTCCCAGGGTTTTTTGGAGCACCATCATATTTCTTATGTTCAGCTCCATGCTCTTCTCTGCTTTGCAAAATTTCCTGCAGCAATTCTCATCAAATGAACCTGCCTTAAATGTGATCATTTAAATGGATTTAATTGCACTTTTTAGCCCCAAAACAGAGACAGAAACAACATACACATCACATAGGTCGTACGCGCCAAACACACCAGCAAACACACCAGTAGAGCAAAGCAGAGCAGTTTGCTTTCAAATCTTCACTTACGTATTTGTATAAAAATAGAGCCTTCAGAAACACCAAAATATGTCTGGAATAGGAGTGTTGCAATTAGGGTCTCATTCACACTAATGCTTAGGATAGCTTTGAAAAACACTCTAGCTGACTGCATTTAAGGTCTCTTAGGTGGTTGCATTCACATTTGGGATCCAACTCGCCAGGGCCTTCAGAGCTCCATTTTTCTCTGATGTGGTTACCAAACATTGGAACATTTCTAGCGTGACCAAAACTTAGTCATGCCTCAGTCATTTAACTCAGATTCCACATCTCCAAGCCTGAAAGTAGTTTGAGGGACACAATTTTATCCGTGCCACCCATAAAATGTAATTTAACCCTATTTTCCTGATCACCTCGGATGTTGTGGTGTGCACACATCACCTACCCTGTTTACGTGCCCACTGCTGTCCAATAGGTCATAAATCCTACGGCTGCTGCCATCCAGTTATGGTATGTGGGAATTTTCCTTCTGAAAACCCTCTCCAGTGTTAGCACAGTGGAACTCGTCTTCTCCCCACCGCCAGAACCAAGGCTTTCAAAAAGCCACTTAATACAAGTAACAGGGGCAAAACCACTATCTACTTTTACGATGGAACGTGATCGGTGTGTGAAAGGTCCGTATGATGTGGTGACGACAGCAGAAGGAGACGGGACTGAGTGACTCAAGCTTTCCTTCCAGGCCCCCGTTACCGTGAGGGCTCCCAGGGGCTCTTCTCCTGCTATAAGATAGCGCAGTTCTTTCCACTGACGTGGAGTTATGTCCCGCTCTGTGAAAACTGAGCTTGTTGCTTGATTTGCTCCTCTCTGAACATCAGGTGAGTTATGGCAGGGGAAAAAAAGGCATTTCCTTTTCCCCTCATCTCACTGCCCAAAAGCCAGTGGCAAAATTCAAACCCTGAAAGCAGCTTCTGGATGACTTACGGTGACAAGACCTCAAAACAAAAAGACAAACAGTAGAAAGCAGAATATCCATCTGAGTATGATCCAAAGATTTTTCTTTCCGCCTACACTTTTCCCTTTCTCTAACCTAGGTTTTGTACTTAACTACAAAGGGTGTGCTACTTAATGGGGTATGAAACAACCTTTTCCTCTAGTTAGAAAACAGAGCAGGTCAAGAAGTAATAGACTAAAGTGAGATTATTCTCAGCACCACAGCACCTTCTCAGCTAGCAGACATTCTCCATGACTGTCCTTGGAGCCTCTTCATGTTACTACTGGAAGGTGACTTGATTTTTGAAACCCTAGCTCTATACAGCCAAAGAAAATAAGAGGCCGAAGCAGATTCAAACATGTTGATGAAACATCACATTAGCATATGCAGAATCATGCCTTATAGGAGTGTCACTGAGGTCACAGCCTGGAAGTAGCACAGTTCTGCCAGTACAAAACCAATTCATCATGATATAGCAGTTGGCATAAAAGAAGGTAAAGAAAAAAAAAATAAATAGAAAAAGCTTTGCAGTATTATTTTACAATTTCAGGATGAGTTTCATGGACCACTGGTTTTGAAAAGCGTTTGAGTTTGTGGGAAGTGAGGTGTGGAGAGGGATGAGTGTTTTTATAGCCAAACGCAACAGAGAGGGGTCTTGAGAAACAGAAGATGTGATCCCACAGTGGATTAAGCAGAACAATTTTTACACACAGAAAGTGTTGGAAGGATGAACCCTAAAGAGAGAGAATTTGGTAAGTTACAATAAAATTCTCTCCAACATTAACTACTTAAAGGCCAGTAACACACAAGCTCTCCCTTTGCTACATCAAATGTGTACCGCTTCCACACCCAAGAAGAGCAGAATTCAAAGTAGGAGATGTCCACAACCGGTCAGAGTAATTTTACCATTTTTTGAAAAAAATCTGTGCATGGCAGAGGTCCCATAAAAGCTCTAATCAGACCCTTGGAGAGCACATTTTTGTGGAGTTTAATACATTTTTGTGTGTGGCATGCCAGCACCCAACCCACATTTTTTTCCACGAAGTGGGTGTTGTCTGGGAGTATTCTCTCAGGATGTCTAGCACCGCAGAGGCAGCCTGTACCAGAAATCCCCTCTGTCTCAGCACCCAGATCCAGCTTCATGCCTCCCATCCTCCCTCACTGTGTTTCTCCAGCTCCTCATGCTCTTGAGCCTTTATCTTGTTAGCCAACTTGCTCTATCTGCCCACGGAATTCTCCGCCTGATGAAAACCTCCTGCACACGGCTTTTCCTGGTCTCAGCACTTGTCTGCTCTCAGACATGTAGACATAATATGGTCTGAGAAGATCAATTTCTTCTTTGAGGTCCAGTCTTATCTCCCAGACAGTGGTTTATGCAGTGGATTCCCTGGGGAGTTTTTCTCTTCGCACACGGAGCCGTTCCCTTGGCCAAAAGCTAATGAATGTGGCACGTCTCCAGACTGCGCCATGAAGACAGGCAGGAAGGATGCACACCCGGGCGGGCTTCTCACGCACACAGGCATCAGCTCTGAAGCATGGAGAGAAGCTTTACTGCTGGTGCAGCTCCTCTACCAAATGGGTCAAATATCTCTCAGCGAGGACCTTACTCGGACAGTTTGGATTTTTCCTCCCCGCCAATATTCAATGTCTTCAAGGTGGACTGGAGCATTCATAGCTGAAGTCCAAGGCTCTGTCTTTCTCCCCCACCAGTATCCTCTCGCTACCACCAGACCCTCAGCGCTGTTCCTGTTGTGGGCAGTGTTAATGACCCATTAACTACAGTACCAAAAACATCAATGATGAGTTCCCCAGTCCCCAGGGAGGGGAAGCAGGGAGGAGGTACAGCACTTCAAGGTGGCTTGCTGCATTCTTCAAAGACATTGGTCCTTTTGCGCAACCTCCCCATGCCTTTTGGGGGATTTGGGGTGTAGCTTGGACTCCACTTGCTCATGGCTCTCCCCCATGCTGTGGAAGGACCGTCTTTGCAATAGCATTGGAGAGACCAGTGCCCTGTTTTGTAGGAAACAGCATGAGCTGGAAAGTTCAGGCCAGACATGGACTTCTTCCGATTTGAAGATATCCACATCTGAGATTTGATTATGGGTCATTTCTTGCTGTTTGCTGCCCACGGCTGTACTCATATGAGTTTGGAGACGAGCTGGCTGCCCTGTTAGGCCCCAGGGTTGTGGGCACAGTTCACAGAGCAGAAGAGCAGCTCAGCGCTGGTTTCTGTGTGGACCCAGGGGCTGCTGGCATGGTGTTGTTCCACCAAGAACTGGATGGAGTAGCTGAAGCCATCAGCTGCCCCATCAAGGACCTTCATGACATGGGATCCAAAGCCATCAGCTGCCAGCTGTATTAGTTTATCCTGCCTATCTACACACACCCCAAGCCAAATAACTGCTTTTCCTGCTGCACCCTCCTTTCACTCCACCCAGCACAAGATCAGCCATCCTCACTTCTTGAAGCAGAGCTACACGGTGGCAGCGAGTCCTCCCACGCTGCTCCCTGGGTCAGCTGGCCCTCCCTGGGCAGAGACATGGCACCCATGGCTCAACCCTCCAACTGCTTGAGCGGCAACCTAATTTTGGGGTTCTTCCTCCTGCTACCTGCCCCAACAAGCCCCATAAATGACCCCCCAAACCTCAAATTACCAGCACACACACCCCCCTTTCCAGATAATGTGCCTGTTTCCCCCAGAGTTCAGCTGCAGAGATAATCTTTTCCCAGTTTTCCTCTAGAGGGACCCTTACCTTGATTTTAGCTTTATTAGCTCTGATTAAAACACATTTAAGCATGAAGAAGCCTCTCTAAAACCAAGCTGCTCACCCTGCAGAGACAGCGGCATAGTAACTGCTGCTACCACAGGCTGTCTTAAAACCAAGGGGAGTCCTGGGTGTGGGAAGAATCAAGGCAGGGATGCTGCAGTGCCACTACTAAGTTTTACTGAACCATACAAAGCAAATATATCAGTGTGTTTAGTCTTAAATGTAATTAAATGTTTCAGTAGCAAATTAAGTGAAGAAAACAAATCAACCACATGTTTTCAGATACTGGGTACATAAATATTAAATCATTATAAAAGGCATATGAAGAGGAAAATGCAAACATTATGCAGATTTTAATTTCCTCAATTATTCCTAATTCCCCCTGAGCCCAACATTCATTCCCAGTGATTGCAGACAGACTAATCACTCAAAGCAGGACACCATTTAATAAGATGCAGCAGCTGAAACACAGAGTTTGTCACTGGCCCCGCGTTGGCACTGTCAACATGGTGGCACTGTCGTCTCAATCAAGCTCCTCAGCTGCAGGGAGCTGTGGTTTGCGACTCACGTGTCTGCAGGTACATAGGTGATGGGCGTTTCACACTGCTCTGAGGCCTATCTATCTGGGAAGATCTATCCATCAACATCTGCCTTCTAAAGCCTACAGAGATCTATTTATGTAACTCCCTCTCTGGAGGAAAGGTGCTGGGAAAGCAGCCAACAATAAATGGAGTGGGTGTGGGAAAATGAAAAATAAGCAAGCAGAAATACTACATAAAAGAATGACCATATGGTTTAAGCCACAAGCTATATAAGTCACAGCTATAAAGTTGTGTCTGATAACAGATCCAGCAGAGTAGGTGCGTAGGGCCAGAAGCTCTGCGGAGAGGGTCCCGGTGGGGGGTCAGGTGTGGAGAATGGATGCGGGCTTGGAGACCTCCGCCAAACACAAAACAAGCCAGAGCGAGCCCGGAGGTGGCTCTGCCTCTCCCCAGCCAGCCACAGACCTGCTTTGCTCATCCATGGGCAACATCCTGCAGCCAACACCGGCCATGGCATCCGTTCACTGGCCACAGGATGGAAAAAGAAAACAAACACCACTCAAACCTACACACTGCTCCTCTGTGAGGGCTGATATTGAGTAGACTGAGGTGTCAATTCTGGACCAGGAAAGCCACACACACTCTCCTGCCTTGTTCATGGTCTTCTTAGGGCCGTCCTAGTGATCTCCAAAGTGACCATCCAAGCAGATAAAGAGAAAACCTAGTGTATAACTCCTCTCTCGTTCCGTATCACATAATGCACAGGCTGGGGCAGAATTTAAGATCTTTGCTCTTCCAATTAATCTTTAGTGCAAGGGCTTCAAAGCAGCCTGCTGTCCTGACGCACACCACTGGGAGATGGGTGCGGGAAGTGCTCCAGCTTGCTGCTCACACCGTCCCTCTGGATACCTGGTGTTCAGCACCCAGTGTGTTTCAGTGGGTGGGAAATGCTCACAGACACCAAAGCAGGAATTAAGGCAGGCACCATAGCAGGAACGTCTGAAAAGGGTGGTGTAGTCAGTCACCTTGGAAAATGAGAGTCGGTTGTCACTTCTTAACCTGCACCCAGATGAAACCATGTGGATTAGGCTCAGTTTTAAATTAGACTCTTTGATTAATTAGTTCCAACAAGCCAGTCCTCCAGCCTGGTGGTGAGAGGGACTCCAGGGATGACAGCAGTCACTCACTAGCCAGGGGGTGAGCTGCATCAAACGAGAAAGCACTTTTATTGCTCAAGACAGGGAGCTGAGATACTATTAAAATCCCACCTGCAGGACAAGAGGCGCTGACCCAGAAGTGCCAGTGTCCCTCTGCTGACTGCAAAGGGACCTCAAATTTGGACATTACATCTGATCAAGGTGAACCCCACATCTTCACAGCAGAGCACTGCCCCAAAGTGCTCATACTGTGGCGTGAAGTTCCAGTGGCACAGGCCTGTCCTTCACGTAAGACATCTTTTTATCATCTCACATGTTACAAAATAGACCCCTAGCATTGCCTTATCCCTCAGCCCCCAGAACTGAATCAGAATTGAACAGGTTGCTCCAAAAATCCACCTCAACCTACCACTCAGCTTAGACAGGCATCTCTGCAGAGGGTCTACTCCAACTCAGCAGCATTGCCAGAGGTGGGAACAAGGTGGGCAGATTTCATCCTATATCCCAGCACATTTGGCAAGAAAGTGTGAAAAGTATGAAATGGGAAATATTTTGTTTGTGCCTGTTGGTGCCTGTGGGAACAGTGTCTCTAAGCAAGCCATTTATCCTCCTCAAGCTTCCCGTGGCAACTAACAACCAGATAGTTTGGCAGATGACAACGAAATGAGCATGGGGCAGATTGGGCTCAAGGGCACTGTTATATGCACAGCACAGTTCAGCGCCGTCTGTGGAGCGATACCACACGCGGAAGGAATGAAAAAGCTGAAGGAATAGCTCATCGAACTGAGAAAAGGGGTGACAGACAAAATGACTGCCACTTTACAAAGGCCATCTCTTCTCCTGCCACCCCCACAAACGAGCTCTAAAACTGATGCAAGAAATACCAGCGATTTCTAAAGCAGGCAGCTCTGCCCTTTGCGAGGATGGATCGGGGAAGTCTGAGACTTCCCATTATATATGATCGTCAAACCAATGCTCCCCAGTGTATTTTGTGCAAACCATTTTTTTTTCTTTCATATGTCCTCTTTTTTGCCAGCAGAAAAGACTTCTTATTTGCAGGATTAAGTGCAATTCTTGCCGGATACTTTTTCAGCAGGAAATGGAATTTTTAGTTGTGGTTGCTCAGTTCTATTTTTCCTCTAAAAGCGATTGTTTCCCAGACTAAATTTCAACTTTTCATTAAAAAAAAAAAAAAAATCCTCAAACCCAAAGCATTTTAGTGTTTTTGGTCTAAATCCAGCTCAAACTCAGTGCAGTTTGAATATTATCCTCTCTGAGCTGGACTACCCTATTTCAAGCTGCCTCTTCCCCAATGTAAGGTGACTGTGTAGGAGATGCCAAGGCACCCTGGGAGCTGTGGCTTAGCAGGGATGTCCAACCACTAATGGAAAAGTGAGACATCATAGCTTCAGCAGTGTATCTTTAGCTGCACTGTAATTCCCAGGAGGCACCAACATGCTATGCTGCGAACCAGAGCTGTCATTTGCAGCTGAAGATGATAGTCACATTTTGATTTTTCACACCTGATGAGGTCTCCTCCAGAGGGGAATACGATGCAGGTGGAGGAGGGAAAAATAACCAACCCTCTACCAGCCGCAGAACAAGGACACATCTGCCCTGTGTGGTGCAGTGCAAGAGCTGAGTTGGTCCCACCAGAGCACCCCACACATCAGGGGACATCATCCCAGATCGCTTCCAGGGGCTCGGAGTGGGAGACAGGAAGGAAGTGGGTGCTTGTCTGGGGGAGGCCACAATGGGATGCCTCACACAGTGAAGATGTGGTCATGGGTGAGCAACCCCTAGGATGAGCTATGAGCCTTCTCCCTTCTCCAAGCTGCTTTTCCCATCCTCTCTGTACTCCTGCATGCATCCAGCTCTCCCAGTGAAAGCCTCTGTCACCCAGTTGGGATTTCCATATAGACCATCACCCAAATCCCAAGGTGCAGCTCACTTGGCTCGAGGATATGAGGCTCCACACCGCTCACTGCTCTTCAGAGCAGACCCTGCCAAGTCGAAAGGCAGAAAACCAGGATTACTTCTGGCTCGAGGTCCTACACATGGCAGCAGCGAGTTTCACCTTTCCGCTGCAAGATTTCATTTCCTTTGCCAAGCCCATGTCAGACGTCACGTCAAGCCCCTAAACTCCCCTCTTGGAGTTTTCCTTTCAAAAAATAATAAAGAAAAAAAAAAGTGCAGTTTCTAGGAGGTAGGAAGCTGCAGCTACAGACTGCTGCTGTCTGGTTTGATGTGTGTGTATTTTTAAAAATGAATGAAAAATGTTCTGGATGGATACGGCGTAACAATATGTAAGCCTGAGGCATCAGATGGTTAGAAAGCTGTATTCAGTGTGTGCACAGATGTAACTCACTGCAAGGAATATGTGACACCACACAGCAGTTCAAAGTAGCAGGCTGGTACTAATTACTATGCTCTTAATGACTTCATCCATCAAACCATAACATGTTCTATAATTATACAGCACAGCCATATGACAACCAAATGCCCAGCCGCTATTTCATAGGAGATGGTTACACAGCAAAATTCTCTGTTGATTACAAGCAGAAAACTTGAAAAATAACTGCATTTTAAGTTGTATGAGCCCCCCCAAATGACTTTATTTTACCCTTTCTCGAGGAGAAAAGGTAAGCAATTGAGGGCTTGGGAGGAGGGAGGTTGCACACAGATAAGGCAGGGAGGCTCTGGTGGGATTTTCCACTTTTCATACAGATCTGGGATGTCTACAGCCTGCAACTTGGACCACTTAAGGACACCATGCAGACTTGCCTTGGCCTAACAGAATTGTGCTTCTCCACAAGGACCATTTGGTGGTGGGAACAGCATCAAACTGTGGCCAGGAAAACTGCCTCGCAGGCAGGGAGTGGTCTCAGCATCTTCAGAGGGCACAGTGGTTGTGGGGGGAGGATTAAATTTCTCTGTGACAGATCCTGAACTTCCCTGCAGCTGTGGCAGGGCCTTCCCAGGGTCTGGGCACTGTCACTGCTCACATCACCTCCATCTGCACCGGCAAGGCCCATGTCTTGGCTCTTTCCCTTTCTAAGATGAACAGGCTTACCACATCTACCATCACCTCCTCCCCAGCAAAACAGCACACTCCAGTGCACACACTTCTCCCCCTGGGGAGAGGGCGTGAGATTGAACTCTGTGGCAGATGTTATTCATGCTGCAGAAAGATGCTCCGGCGCAAGAGCACAGGAAGGCAGGGGTCTGGCCCCCCAGTTTTTTGCTGCCTTTTCTTCATTCCCTCCAGAGATCCAGTCCCTTCACCGCTTCCCCTCACACAGTGACACAGTGGCACAGCATAGATGGAGGTAAGCATAGTTTCATCCACTCATCATTTGTGCAGTGCTGACTTCACCCATTTCCCTCGCACATCCAAAAAAGGTGAGTTTCCCACGTTTTCGTTTACTATTTCACCACCCCATTTCTTCCAGAATCGCTATGGAAGGTGTTACACGGGAACCTAAACAATAAAACTACAGATAATACAGAATACACCACGATGAACTGCGTATTCCCAAGCTAATAATCGGCGGAGCTAACATTGTACAGATATCCTGCAGCAGACACCTGCAAGGCCTAGAGCTGACTGCTGGGCTGGCTGTGGTGGGTCCGGATGCACCAAGCTCCCCTGTCCTCACTCCATCACAACGAAGCAGAGGGCTTGTTCCCACCTTATAAACCTAACTTGCATACAAGAATGAGAGGGCTAATCTCCCTAGAGCTTCTCTGTAGAGTTGAACGAGTGAAACACTGAAGAGGTGAGTTGGCTACCTCTTACATGTGTCACTGAGCCATTGGTGACCAGGTCTTGTCCCTAGTCTGGGAGAGATTCAACTTCTGGGAAGGGCATGACCAGGCAAGCTGAACAGAAAGCATTAAAAAATGCATCTATCTTGTAGGAAACCTTGGTCTTCAGCATAATATATGCCACAGATTGGCAGAATCCTCAGGCACAGTGCTAATTCAACAAATTTTATCAATCAGTTGCCAGCTTTTCCAGTCCATGGGGTTTTGCACAGATACTGATGACATTTCAGCGACTTGACTCAGAGACCCGCACTCCTGGTTCAGAGATGCAAGTTACTCATCATACAGAAACAATGAAATGGTTGTAACAGTCTAAAATAGTGCTTTATTCCAGGAAAAACAGGAAAAAATACTTTGTTTTTAAAATGGACAAAATGTACAGTGCTTGTTCCTGTTAGAATTTCCTAAATCTTTAGAGTATTTCACAATTTAATTACTGGCATAAAACTTGCAGTTCATAAGTATGAAAACAAAAATTTTAAGTGCCTTTATTCTACTAGCAGCTAGTGGTAGTACTAACTGCAGTACTCTGTGGGTTTTTTGCATGATTAATACAACTGCTGAGGAAGATCTACATAAAACAATTCTACTTCATCAGTTTTTACATTTTTTGCTCAGTACAACGAGGTCTAATACTCACCTCGGTGGCATTTCTGCCGTGATCTGTAACATAAAACCTTCAGAGCGATGACACCAAGCTTTTTTTTGCCTGTCCCCACATGGCCACTGGCATCATTAACTACAAGCCTCTTGGAGGGCCTTGACCAAAATAACCATACCCTGCCTCATTGCCACCTCTCCTCTTGTCCCCTGGCTGCCCGGAGCTTCATCAGACAGTTCCACCTCCCAGGGCCTCCTCTTCTCTTTCTGATTCCAAGGCATTTTCTGTGGCCATGGGGCACAAGGGTTGCTGGATCTCGGTTACCAGAAATACCTTGCACTGCTTGAGTTTGCCTACAGAACCTAGGGCCACTGTGTGGTTCACTTGTGGCTCTTCTGGTTAAAACATAGGCTTTGGCATGACATGGGGCAGCACAGGAATCTCCTGGGGCTCCTGAAAAAGTTTGGTAATGAAATACCATCTCAAAAATGTCTCCTTATTCTTTCCAGAGTTGTTTTACCCTAACTGCAAGCCATGCCCTACACAGAATGGGGTGCTTCTTGAGCCCCATGGTTTGCAGGGCTGTAAGGTGGCCATTTATTTTAATAGGTTGACTCCTGCTTCTAGCAACTTCTCACCCATACACCCACAGAACTTCCTCACGCAGGATTTTGTCAGAAGTTCAAATGACTGAAGTCAGCATGTCTTGCCTCCTACGTATCGTCCTGTTGATGTCACAGAGAAGATCAATAAATACAAGCTCAGGAAGAACTGTTTGCACCTAAAGGAGTCGGTGTGGTTAACCACGGTGACCTGTTTCTGCACAGGAATAAAGAGTCGCTGTCTCACACCAGGCCACCAGCCACCATGGCAAGGTGACACACTGGTGTCCCAGACACTGCAGCCCAAGCAGTGGCAGCTCTGAAAGGGAGAAATATTACCCTTGCTGTATAGGGAGGGCATGGAGACCTGAGGAGACACTGCCAGGTGCCACCAGCTTGCTCCTGCATAACTGCAAGAGTAAAGTCTCTGAGAAGACTGCATCACAAAATCCCAGAATGGTAAGGGTTAGAAGGGACCTTCAGGGATCATCTGTCCAACCTCCCTGCCAAAGCAGGTTCACCCAGAGCAGGCTGGACAGGAACGTGTTCAGGAGGGTTTTGAGTATATCTCCAGAGGAGATTTCTTAACCTCTCTGGGCTCACCTCACTGTTCTAGTGCTCTGTCACCCTCAAAGTAACAATTTTCACCCAGAGCAGGCTGGACAGGAACGTGTTCAGGAGGGTTTTGAGTATATCTCCAGAGGAGATTTCTTAACCTCTCTGGGCTCACCTCACTGTTCTAGTGCTCTGTCACCCTCAAAGTAACAATTTTTTTCCTTATGTTCAGACAGAATTTCCTGTGTTCCAGTTTGTCCCCGTTGCCATCAGTTGCCATTCTCTGATGTGAGGAATGCCATGCTTAAATTTTATTTTTCTTAGGGCTTAACCTGCACTTTGTCCCTTTTTTGCATTCTGTGTTTGAACAGCAGCAAGAAGTGCCGGGAAGGATTGCCCAAATACTGGGGTCTCTGCTGCCTGTGTCACTCCACAAGAGCCATGCATTATCTCTGCTGGTTTGCACCAGGCCAGCACAGCCAAGGGTTCATTGCCATGAGGTTTATGACATGAAAGGGGACTGTTAAGGTCAAGCTCTCCATCAGTCGGCTGTTTGTGCTTTGTGTGGTTGGCTTTTTCTGACTGTAAGGCCTTGCACACTGTTGAAAATTATATTCCACTGCCACCTCTTGAGCTGACCCTGGCAATAGGCTGTGCACATCCTCTGCACCCTCACAAACCAGGTCTGTCTCCATCTAAGCTAAGCAAGGCCCCTCTAGCTAAACATCCATTATGGCTCCCATTCAGAAAAATCCAATTTACATTAGGAGATTTTCACATCTTGCTTTGGTAGAGTTTGGATCTGTTTTTTAAATCATTAATCTAAGGTAGTCAGTCCCTCTGTCCCCAAGTAAAGCAGCACCTGAAACTACCACCCTCCACCGTGGTTTTCTATCTGAAAACGGGAGGCAAAGAGTTTCAAAGAAATGACTGGTGCTGGGAAAGCACCAAGAAAAAAGAGGAAGACCAAGGAGAACTGGAAAGAATTACCTCACCCTGCATCCTGTATATGTCATCCCTCTCCACCCCTCACTCCTTGTTACGGTCTCCACACCAACCTTTCCCTCTTGCCGCCGGCATCAGTGACTGTCTCAACCGTACTATGGGCATGAAACCCACCTGCACTTGACTTTCCCTTTTTTTTTTTAACCTACATCAACAAGCAAGGCTTCCCCCTAAGAGCCCATGAGTGTTAGGCACATTTCTCAGCTCCCAGAGCCTTCCCAAAGCAACCAAAACCACCAGCAGCACACTGCCCTGGTTGACAGTGAGTAAAATGGTCAGAAGAGCCTAAAAATGATGGAGCAAGTTGGAAACCAATGAATAGGACCAGGAAGGTAAAAGATGACTCACTGGTCAAATTGGATATTCTATTCTTTGCCTTTCAAAAAAAAAAAGGGCTAGTGGAAGTGCTCTCACACTTACAGCCAATCTTAAAGAAGGGCACCATGGCCACTACACCAGCCACAAGATTACTTTGCTTTCAATATCACTACCCAAAGAAGAGTTAAACACATGCAATAAGACTGCGTCACAGAGAAATCATCCTCTATAAAAAGCCTGTTTCATAATAGGTGACTGTGTGTTATCTTTCCTGCCTTTGGGAGATGATGAAAAGGGGACTCATCACCAGCCACGCTGTCTCTAGCACGACAGGCCAACGTGCAGGTGATATTTCACTCCACTTATGAGTAAACTTGGCAATTCATAATTCTGTCTGACATAGGAGGACATGAAAGCACTTTGGAGGAAGTTCATGGGATGCCAGGCAATGATATCATGGCCCCAGGGGAGGGGCATTTTAAAGATCAAAAACAATAGACTGCTGTATTTTAGACAGGGCAAACCTTCAACATGGGGTGAAGGACAGGTACAGTCACGTGCGTGCATGCATACGTGTGTACACACATACACACACAGACTGAATGGAACAAGAATGTGCTACCAAGAGTTGTAGCACAGCATTTCTCCCAACTGCCACTAAAATAGTTTCAAAAAACAACAAAGCAGCACATTATGATACTTAGCAAGTTTTGCAGGAGCAGTCTAATATGTGGTTTCATTAAATCTTTACATGTCAGGTGGTCATAGCTGTATCAGCAAGCAGCATGGTGCCACCAAAAAGGGGTTCTCTCTGAATCAAGAGACCCACTGTCCATAAAGCCAGAAGATGAAAATCACAAGGAAGGAAACAAGTATGTAGATGTGTCCAAGCTGCGGTGGTTGCATGTCTTGTCTGCATTTCCAAGTAGTAACACCACATGCATCTCCTCACCTTCCTGAAGAAAGTTCAGCCCATGCTAGAGCTCAAAGGCAACCAGCTCCTGACAGTGCCCCTCTGTGTCTGCCAAATTAGAAGGCGGCAAATCATTATTTTAAACCAATAACAATGAGGAATGGACTGTTGAGTCACAGAGCAGCTCTGCCAGCAGTGAAGCCCCCTCGCACATCCATCTTCTACCTCTGTGAGGAAGCTTCTCCTCAAGGGGAGATAGAAATAGTTTGCCCTTCGAAATTCAGAAGCTAAACACTGAAATACAAGGTTGCTACCCTTTGCAGTGGGTGCCCAGAAACTAATATATCCCTACAGGGTGATGTATCTGACTTGTCTTAGATGCGACTTTGGCAGTGAGATGGACATAAATCTTGGGCAGATGAATCCTACACAAGACCCCAAGTACCAGAAGACACCTAGCAATCTCCTTTACTTCCAGATGTTGGAAACTCTTGTTCTTGGTCCCCAGGACAGTCCTTCTTTCCTTGTCTTCCCTACACAGGGGCATCTCCTTTCTGCCCCCTCTCTTGAAGACATGAAGCCCCATAGGTTTGTGCAGGCCGATGGCTAGAAGGCAGTTGTGCAACCTGTAACTACTGCTCCCTGTTTTCAGAGGTCCAAAGGACATTTTAAGGAAGATAACGGGTGTCCTGCACATCAGAAAATGGTTCCTGTCAGTGTATTTGTCACAGGAAATGGTATCATCCAATGCAGATGGGCCAGAGGCTAAAAATCAGCAGACCTGAACTCCACAATTAGTCTACTAATTATCAAATGTCTTCAATGCTGAAGCCTAGTTTCTTTGTCTATAAACTGTGAATCATGACTTCAAGTGTTTAAAATGCACCGAATGCTGCTAGTGAAAGGTGACATAAAGGAAACATTTGCTGTTCATACACCCAAATCAAAAAGGGTTTTTTCTCCCTGAACAGTTCTTTCAAATTAACACATTCGCTAGACTTCCTTCAGTAACACTTCAGAGTGGGTTACTAGGGAGCTCATCATGAAACCTCAATGAGAAGAAGGCAGAGAACCCACTGCAATAAAACACAGAAGGAAAAAGAGGTTGTGCTTTATTTATCTGACTCAGTTACTTATGGAAGAACATGTGGTGGTGTGCGGGGGATCTGAGGAGAGTAAGAAAGTGATCATAAAATCTTCTGAATAGAAGTAGCACTATGGCATTTAATTTATTCGAGGCTGTGGGCAAACGCCGATCCTGAAGAAACAGGAACCTCAGAGACATAATTTGTTACTGAAAATTTTAAAACCCTTGCTTGGAAATAACTTCTTATTTTTTTCTTTTTATTTGGAGTTTATTTTTTTGACATTAACTTGGTCTCATATTCCATGACATGATGGAATTTATTGCTGAAGGATCTCAATTCTGGCTCCTTGAGTTTAACATGCTAAGTGAGGAAGCACCTAAGTGAGGAACTGAGTACTGTGATGAACGCCTCATGCACGCCAGCTGACTTAGAAAGGGTGACTTGGAATTTTTCAAGACCAGTCTTTTTATTCTTTTTACAGTTCTCTGTTCTCATCTCCTCCCCCTCAGCGTATTTCCTGTTTCCTCATCCTGTAATAGTTATGTACACTTAAACGGTGGATCAAATACCTTTCGAGCTGTTGTTGTCAAGTTTTATTAACATTTCCCACATCGTTTCCTGTTTTCATACTGATACCCCAGCAAAGCTCTGCATGAGAGAGCAGTGTAGCTGGCCAATACCTACCCTGAACTTCTGGCAGATCATGCTCTTCACAGAGCATCGTCCATCCCAAAAGGTATTTAAATGATGTTGCTGCAGCCATAAACTTAGTAGACATTAAAGAAATCACTTCACCCATCAACAGAGTTCAGCCAGCTTTGAGGGAGATGCAATAAACTTCAAATATAGGAAGGCTGGGCATGGACCTAGGCCAGGGAGAAGCAAAGGCCGTTGCATTTGCCTGAAAACATAGGGAAAATGTATATTGGTAGAAAGTCTTTTCCCAGGCTGGTGTAGGCACGATGCCTCTCACACACACAAAAAAAAAAGGCCAAAAATGCCATTTCATTCCTGCAGGCTGCGGCACCTCAATACCAAGTCCCATTCCTGAGGTTACATTTCCAACAGTGCAGTGTCCCAAAGAGCACTGACGGCAGGCACTAATAAATTTCAGAGAATAAATAAAGTTTCCATCAACTTCAAAGCAGCAGTTGCAAGAACAAGCCTTCTGCTTGCTACTAATGTAACGGTTCTCATGCAAGATGCCCCAGTCTACAAGTATTTAATGCTGCAGGAAAACTGATTGACTAAGTCAGCACCAAGCAGTGACTTTATGGAGGTTGTTACGTTGCTCTCCCATGTAATCTCCCTGCAAAATACAAATTATGTGTGTCAGTAGGAGGGAACGAATCGAGTGCTTTGTGTTAGCCAGCAATATTAAAAGCAGCGGACACATCAAGGCGCATTCAGAATATGTCAGACAGTGACTGAAAGCAGTAGGAAAAAAGCCTACGTTCTCCCACATCAAGCTTCAACAGGGTTTGAGGGAGGGGAGTGGAGCTTTAAATGGTTTGAGGCTTAAAGAGAAGCCAAATCACAAGAGAAAGCGATTTCAGATCCAGTATGTCTGTGTTTCTAACCAAAAGTCTGTGTGAAAAAAAGAAAAGAACAGAGAAGAGTGTTTTTCACAATTTTCTCTGGTGGTGTTTTGCTAAGGCTGTTACTTCACAGGATGTTCTATTGTCTTCACTGCCACGGTGTGCAGAAATGCCCTGTGAGACACTGTGGGCTCTGATACAGTGCTTGGTGACATGAGAGATGCGTTTTTGCTTTCAAGACTAAAAACCAATATCTGAGAGCTTTGCCACCCATACTTGGCAGGCAACCTTCCCAGTTCAATAAGATTTTAATTAAAGGAGAAAACCCACTAAGCCCACTGCATCCAGATTGGTGTTTGTTAGACTCCTGAAGTCCACTGGCTAAAGAAATCCCAATATTCAACTACAATTGTGCTCTTTTTTGGTTCCTGAGGTGCAACTACAAACCTGGGGTATGGAAAGAGGACCACTGACCTTTCAAGCTTTTATTTACTCTGCTAGAGCCAAGCTATTTTCCAAAAAATATTCACAGCTGGGATTGCTGCATAGACAGGGGCTAGGACTACCAGAGAAAGCAGCAAAGCTTTTTGGGGAAAGTTGTCAGCACACACCTCAGACTCCATGAAGATCAGCAGCAATCACATCTTTGCTCTGGTGGCCTGAAATGAAGGTCTAGCATCAGAGGGCAGGAAGCCCAGACCTTGCACCACAGAAAACAAGACTCCTTTGTGTTCCTTAACCCAATGGGGCCCTGGATTTCCCCATTCCCCATGAAGCAAGGCCCTGAAACAATGGTAGGTAGACATGGGAAACAGTTGATGTCCAAAGATCTGGGACTATGTTACAAGAGAAACAGCAAATCTAGGGGTTACCTCCACCAACACCTGTGGCCACCATCTGTCTGCACACCCAATGTGAGTAGTAGCTTAGGTGAAAGTGGGCTTTTCCACCAGGGTGACTTTGGGGAGGTAAGAACAGCAAGCCCTGCTCATGTCAGGCTCCCTCTCCAGCCCAAATTAAAAGGTCCTTGGGAAGAATAACTTTAATAGCTCCTTGAAGATCCAATTCTACCTCCATGTACACATCCTTCTCTGCACCAACTGGCCCATGAGTTGTCTGGGATGACTCTTGCCCAGAGCCTTCTCACAGTGCAGGACCCTACAAGGGCCAGGCTGCCACCATGGCTGTGCCTGGGCAGCCCAAGAGGAAGTCCAGGGCTCCCCTGGCCTTCATGGAAACCTCCAGCACACAGATGAGACAGGGTGGGGGGCTTCTGGGAATCCCAGGTCTAAGAGTTAGCTCAGACCTCTGCATTAACAACAGATGTATCCCCATACCCCGGCTTCACTGCAGAGAGGAGCCAGCCCATGTGGAGGATCAAATGCTGGAGAAGACCGCCCATCGCCACCTAGACTCATCCATCACCATTAAGCAAAACGTGCTTCTCCTGTTGAAAATCTGCCCCGCAGCACGCTGCTCTCACAAGCGTCTCCACCAGCCCACTGACCTTTATTTCCGCACCTTGCCTACGAGCAGACCTTCTTTGGCAGGTCTTTCCCCAAAAGCCGCCTGGCTCAGTGGGTTCCTGCAGCCAAGGGGTCGTCCCTCACCCGGGGCAGAGCCCACGGCAGGGTGCGATGGGCAGAGGTCTCCCTCCTCAGCATTTGGAAGAAGTGCAGGTTTCTCCTCAGCTCTCAGACATCTGCGATAATGAGTGTTTTGCAGATAACTAGTGGTGCATATCCCAGATGAGCTGCCGGGTTTATCTACTTGCTCTTCTCACTGGTTGTGCCCATGTGCCCTACAGCCTGCTCCATTTTGGGAGCAGCAAAGGTACAACAAAACTCTTAAAGAGGGGTGAGCCAAGTGAAAATGCCAAAACAACACTTGTACGTGAGCGAGCCTGCACTCAGTTTGAAGGCAGTTGCTTTCTGCAAGGGGAGGTTAAAGGTATGGGGGGAGGTTAGTCTGTGTCATAAAATGTCAGTAAGTTTTTTATAAAGCCACCAGAAAAAGTCTTTTTGGTTTTACACCTACAGAGTCTTATACGTTGTCTTTTAGACGCCCCGAAAATTCCCCTGAGCACTTTTATCATTCAGCATCGCTCCAGAGTTTAGTCAGCCAAACCATACCCTTTTCCAGCGTTAGATAAATTGCATCTCGAAAACAGCACAGACACCAATATCACGTCGTCCTAGAGCTGAGCCACATGTGAAATCTCTATCCTGTTTTTCTACAGAGATGAGTAAGATTTTCCTGTGCAACTAATATATAATATCTTTCTGTGTATTTGTGTAAATATATAGAGCAAAGATACCACTGTAAAGATAACAATGTGCCAAAGCGTTTTTTGCATTCTTTCAAATGTGGTTGTTTTACTTGCAGTTTACTGCGTTTTAGTCATGTTTTGACATTTGAAGAATTTTCACCGAAAATAGACGTGATACTAATAACAGAACCAGACATAAAACTCATAGTAATAAGGAAGAGCAGTAAACAACAGATTTACTATTTATTGTGTACTTTTATTATATATTAATGTAATAGAGTATTTAAGTAAAATGGAAATAATTCTAGTATTTATTTAACAAGGCTAAAATACATAAATTTACTTGCACATATTTAACAGTAATTGTAATTATCATTGATAAGTATTTTGGGACAAATTTTCCCACTTTCAGACCCTCTTAAAGACCATAGATCTGCTTCTATGAATAAGCCCTGCATATTGTGAGGAAGGCTGCAAACTCAGTAATAACACAGAGATGAAGAATAATTTACAAAGACACAAGAAGACAAAGTCCTGATTGAAAGAAGTTTATGTCCCTAGCTGTTTAGAGCCAATTTTCTATTGTCCGCAAGCCCATTATTGCTGAGTTCTGCAAAGAACTGGGAATTTTGTCAGTCTTGGATTCAATCCTTATTTAATGACCCAACACTTAACTTAAAACAATCAAGCAGACCAAAATATTCAATTTATCAAGCGGTTTTATAGAATAAGAGTTGCCTCATTGTAAGCTGAGATATGGGACCTTGTGGAATAGCATGGTCTTGACGAACAGCAGGATAATATTGTCACTGAATCACGAGCAGCAAATAGGGGGCATAGAGAGACCAGAATATGCAGCAATATGGACAACCAGCTCTATTTGTGCCTGCTGACTTTGGACAGGAGGCATTTGTTCAAATGCATTCATTTATAGTGGGAGGCTTCTTCGCCTTACTTTTCCTCGGGCTTTCCTGGAAGCATGTCACTTCTAATCTCTTGCAGCGATAGCAGTTTTTCAAAGCAACATCTGAAGGGCTGCAGGAGGGGAGGTGGCGGGGAGGCCGTTTGGCTGCTCGGCGTCGCGAGAGGCTAACTCAGCCCCACGGCTTTGAGCCCACCTCGGCACGGACGGGCCTTCCTCCTCTTCCTTCCCCCTTCTCGCCGGCCCTTGTGCCTCCCAGCTCAAAGTTTTCATATTCAAAATAAGGCTACCGCCAACTGCAGCTGCATCTGCAGTCACCAGGACACCTGCTCCCAGTAGGGCCAGCCCTTTGCTTTCTGTCCTTTGGGTGGCCTTCCGCGAAGCCCTGCAGCCCATTTATGCAACCCCGGCTCCTATTGTCACCCTTTGCGAGCTGCAGGGCACATTAAGGTAGCGCAACTCATTAAGCACAGCTTTCCGTTTTGCTCTGAAACCCGAGCAATTACAGCAAGCAAAACAGTTGGGTAGCGCCCCATCGCTGTGGTTCTCACCCTCTGTTTCTCGCCTTTTTAGGATTCATTTAATTCTTCGTTAACAGACACGGAACCGCCTGCCTGCCCGATGGCTGCAGCCCACGTGTGCCCAGCAGGCCACCCTGTCCCAGCTCAGGTCACCCCACCAAGGGCAGGTTTGGGCATGGAGGTCGGCTGGATCTGCTGGAGGAGCACGGTGTGACAAGGGGAAGGGGAAAGGGCATCTTCTGGGAACATTTTGACTTTTTGCCAGCTTTGCCTTGGATAATTAGCACTGCTCGGGAATACAAGCTGTGCTGTCCGTAGGGAGCTGTCTGGTTAGGCACCCTGAGGTTTTCCTCCACACCTACTCCAGCATCCAAGATCCCAAGGCAGCACACAGCTCTCCCACAAGCAGCGTGGGGCTGTGGCCCCTCCGTAAGGCCAGGCCTTGCCCCAGGGCTGGGCAAAAGTGCAGGACACCCCAAGCAGGGCAACGGGCTGGGGCTGGCCAGGGAGCAGGCAGGAACGTGGAGGTCCCCAAGCCTGTTGCATCATCTAGCACATTTTGTCTGTGCAAAATGGTCCAATCTGGAGGCAAAAGGAGAAAAATAAAAGGCCATTTATTTCAGAAAGGCAGATCGGAACATTTCCTTTTCCCCTTCTCCCCTACATGGGCACTGCCCCATCCTGGGAGTAAGGGTGAGAGGAGGGTTTCGCTGCAGTGGGATGTGCTGCAAGAAGCATGGGCACCCTACAAATGTCTTCTCAATGAACAGCATCTGCACTACGTGCACCGTGCCATCGCGCAGACAGATGTGTCTGTGTCATACAGAAACTAGGTTAAATGAAAGGGGTGTAGCCCTGTGAACCTTTATTTCAGCATTGTTTTGTGCCTTCTGGGTCAAGACCTGAAGGTTTTGGTCAGTTCGTGTCCAGATATGAGTCAGTACATAGGAGGTTTCTCTGAGTGAGTTCTAAGGCAGGAATGTGGGGTTTGGGCTGCTGTGAGGGAAGAAGACACCATCCTGGAAAATACGCCTTATCAGCCTAAAAGTGACTCTGTGTGTGTTTATTTCATTGTGTTTTCAGAAGCCACCCTTCCCAAAGGATGCATCAGAGCCTCAGTCTATAAAGTTGCTGATACCCCACCTTTCCAACCACTCCGAGTCTGTCAGTCACAAAAATAAACATTTTGAATAAAGCCCATTTATCACATTGTGCTGGGGGCAGGTGATCTCCCCCGCCAGCGTGGGTGCAGTCCCTCTCCCTCGCCCTCCACATCCTTGGGGCAGCTCTCATATCCCCTTTCTGCTCAGAAACAGGGACCACCTTCCCCAAAGCCACAATCTGTGACCTGCAGGGACGCGACGTGCCCCGACATTAAACATACCATTGCGTAAAAAGATGTGGGAGAGCTGTGAGCAACCTGAACCGTGACTCTGGGCAGTTTATTCATGACTAACGCCTACACGGGCCAGATCTTACTCAGCAAACCCGGGGCTGGGGCCTGGGCTGCACTTTCACAGGCATTTCAGCCCAGCAAGAGCGAGAAAGGGTGCTTTATTCCTTGTGGCAATGAAATGGTAAGCAGCTTTCTCTGGTGATATTGCACCCACCAGTTGCCATTTACACCAGGAGAGCATTTACACCAGGCTTGTGCAGCCCCTGCTCTGTCTTTAAAGGGAATATCACCCTGAAAAAGGTCATCTAAAATTTAACTGAATATAATTTAATCTAAAATAACCCTTGAAGTGCTCAAAGCCAGTTTGCAATTGCTAACTATCGTTATTGGGATCCGCTTTGCTGTTCAGACCATCAGGAGATACTCTCCCACTGACTTTCATGCAGTGAATATAAGCCAGGTCGGTAAGTTGGTTCACTCTGTCTGTAAACTGGGGTTTTGTTACAGGTGAGATATTTAGATGATGCTTGTTCATGCTGAATGCCACTGACATTGGGGGAGGGACTCTTTGCCAGGAGGTGCAATGATAGGACAAGGGGAAACGGTTTTAAATTGGAAGAAAAAAGATTCAGATTAGAACTCAGGAAGAAATTTTTTACTATGAGGGTGGTGAGACACTGGAACAGGTTGCCCAGGGAAGTTGTGGATGCCCCATCCCTGGAGGTGTTCAAGGCCAGGCTGGATGTGGCCTTGAGCAAGCTGCTCTAGTGGGAGGTGTCCCTGCCCATGGCAGGGGGGTTGGAACTCGATGATCTTTGAGGTACCTTCCATACCTAACCATTCTATGATTCTATGACATTGCATTGCAGTATTTGCTTTTCCATGTGTGGCCATCAGCACCCATTTTGGTTTTCATGGTCTGGGTTACAGCTTTCCTTTGCTTTTCTCCTCCAAACTGCACTTACTGGTACCAGTGGCTATTTATCAACAAGCCCATCAGCAGATTCAGAGTATTGTCTCACCTCTGTACCCTTCTTTTCCTTTCTGAGACCTCCTGCGAAAATGCCGCTTAACGCATCTAGAGAACAGGAGAAAATGAACATCGTTCATTCGCGTCTGAAGCCCAAACACCAAGCGAAAAGATTCTGCGATATTAAAAATTACGTTTACAACGTGATAACAGCATTTTCCCAGTGTGAAGGGTACTTGGTAATCATAAAAGCAAACACCTTAGGCCATCTCTATGGCGCACAGCTTACAGAACGGGTCCCAGGGGATCGGGAGCACTCCGGTGCTCGGCGGAGGAGCTCTGGTATAACATATCCACTGACCCGCACTTGAACCTACCACTTGCTGTTTTCCTCTTATAATCTAAATCTGGAAATGCGCTGTCTGGTCAGCGGCGCACTCACCCAATCGTTGGGTGAAATGCTGGAGATGCCATCAGAGCGTGCCTGCGCTTGCAAGCGCGGGGAGAAAAACCCAACTTGTAGGAGGTGGCCGGGGGGCTGGGGGCTCGCAGCCCCCCACGGCGGTGGCGGCGGCACCTCTGTAAGGCAGCCGGGCAGCAGCTGTGTGCATTGCAGACATTGTGGGTGGGTGGGTGGGTTGGAGGGGGGGCCGTCTGCGGGCTCAACAGCTGTCCCCCGCCGCCGTGCCAAAGCCAGCACCCTGTTTCACTCACCCGGAGCCGCCCCGTGGAAGCGGTTTGCCTCCTCGGTTGGGGTTTTGTGGGACGCGGGACATCCCCGCCAGCATCCCCCACCGGGAGAGCCCGGGTGCAGCCTTCGCCTCTGGGTCACTCGGTGGGCTACCACCCAAAAAAAAAAAAAAAAAAAAAAAAGCTGTGAAGGTTATGGGCAGCCACGAAAACGATGTTACAAACGCATCCAATGTGAACACCACAATTAATGGTCTCCCCACCAAAAAAAAAAAAAAAAAAAAAAGACTGCAGCCACCAACTGTTTTGTGGACGTAATTGTGTGAAAAAAATGCCAGGCAGCAAGCTGAAGCTTTGGAGTTTTGCCCTTTTTATTCCCCAGCCCTTGAAGTTTAGTCGCATCCTGGTGTGCCCGCACGTTCGCTGCCTTTCAGCAAACCCTGTGTATTGACCCTAGTCGTGCTAGTCACGAGCACGTTTGTGACTTCGGCATTTCTAAAAAAACATTATTAATCCCTCCATAAACCTCCTTCCCTTATGCCATTTGGGTAAGAAAAACAGTCTTTAGTTTTTGTTACAAAAAAAGAAGTTCAAAAGCTTTCATTCCCAGGTCTACCTGGTCTACCACCATCGGTGGAGGGATGCTCTTGGCCATGTTTGTAGAAGCACCTGGCGCACGGTGTGAGGGGGCTGGTCATCTCAGGACACAAACCTTCAGATCTACATCTTCTCACTGCAATTCAGAAATTGCTGTAGCAGCTGTAGAGGCCACCGGAGGCCTGGATGGCGGCGAACACCGGCTGTCGGAGGGAGCGAAGTGTGTGACCTCACCTAAAACCGCCCGAAATCACTCTGCGTCTTTCTATTGACTTCAGTCACCTTTGCCTCCCTCCCCGAATGAGTAACAAGGGTCTCCCACAGATTTGGCAAGCCAGATGTGTGCACAGACAGTCATAACGGTTTTAAAAGCGCTTACTTATGTTTAGATACTTTTAACTTTCTAGAAGAGGCTGACGCTCCCCGCGAGCCGTCATGGCTTTGCTGGTGGGGCGTCTTCCAGTGTCCTAGCAGAATCTCCACTGGCCATCTCAATCGCTCCTGTGAGAAGGGAGTATTTTTCAATGATGTGGATTTTTTTCAGGCTGTACATTGCACTGACACTTGAATAACATCACACAAAGTGTTGACTCTTCTTCAGCTGTAACCTGTCACTTAGAAAGCTTTTAAACAGGACCATACACTTTGCTCATTCTGATTAAAATACTGGATTTTTTAAAGCTGCACAATGTGCAGGAGAGCACCAACTGCACACATGAAACCTTCATTTTCCTTTCATCCTGTAACTGCATGAGCTCTGCTGAATTTTCCATGCTGGTGATGTTCTCTGGCTGCAGAGGCAGGGCTGTGACTCTTTTGGGCACAGAGGGTGGCAGGGTTGGGCACGCAGAGATCTGAATCTTTGGGATTATTTAGGAAGTACGCAAAACACGAACGGAGAGCCTGATTTTAAAAATAGTATCTTCTTTTCAACTGTCAATGCTGAAACTCCAGCTCAAGACACGGGGATTGCAACGAAGCAAGTGAAGGTTAAGCAGCTTCGGGCAGGACTTGGAAACCAGAGCTCTAAACTATTCAGCAACATCTGACTAAAAAGAGAACAGGGCTTCTTACAGGTTTAATGTCATACTGAATGGGATTTTTCTAGGCTTGGAAGAGCAAGGGAAGATGGAAAAATGAAGAGGATTTTTGCAAATCCTTCTCTGATGTTTTTGGGGTTTTTTCACATCACCTGTGGGAACAAATCTTTCCTCTCCTCCTCCCATCTGGCTCAGCAGCTTTGGCTCAGAAACTCCAAAGAGGGGCAGGCATGGGTTAGGTATCAGGGCCAGTTGGTCAAGCCTTCCTCATCACCTGGCTGAGATCCCTTCTCAGTTGTGAGGATGCTCTACCTTATGCAAAAATGCCTTTTAAAAGCAAACTGAAACGGGGAGAGGGAAACTGAATTACATGGGGGATTTCTGTCCCTCTTGCTCCCTCTGACCAAGCATAGAGGAGAGTGGGGCAGAAGAGAAAACAAGTCACAGAGGAGTCTCGGTAGATGCTTTTCTGCTGTCTCAAACCCCCCTTGGCATTTCCTGGTGCACTGAAGATATCTCAGAGCTCATCTCCAGCAGCAGCACAAACACTATGTGTCTCAGCGAGCCCGACACCCGTGCACAGCTTCATGATATTGGTGTTGCTCCACTTAGATAACAGTGAACAAGCAGCACTGGTACCCATGCTTCTTAGCAGGCCTTCAGGGCTGGGCAAGGGGTCCATGGGACCTCTTTGGAGATCTCTTTAACCTTTGAAGAAACCAACTAAGAAGCCAAAGGAGATAGGTAGATCTGCTGTTTCCAATGAGGCTGTGGGCCAATGCTAGAAGCAAACCTAAATGATAGATTTCATACTGTATAAAATTGTTAAATCCTACACTCTGTGAAGAAGTGTATGCTAAGAAGTGTCCAGCAACAGTTATTTTCATTACCCACTGAGGACCATCTATCTAATAACTGATAGACTTTGGAAGTTGTTTCATCAGCACTTGCCAGACACCCACTTCTCTTATCAGACCTTTGCTCCCAGGGAGCGCGGGGCTGGGAGAGCCCTCCTATGCTCACGACATCTTCTTGGATCACAATGAATTCCTTATATTTACAAAATCTTTATTAGCCTCTAGAGGCCCCAGATAAAGACAAAAGACCATAAAAATGTCCATAGGAGGTCAGACCAAAGGTCCCTCTAGCCCAATATCCCGTCTCTAATGCTGGCAATAGCAGATGACTAGGGAAGAGTACAAGAGCAGGGCAAGCCTATAATAAAACTACCATGATATACTCTGTCAACCTCCAGTGATTTGGAGGTCAGGGACTTCCTGACCCAGATATGGTATGTTTGTGTTTGAAGGCAGAGAAGGATTTGAACCTCTCTTCCAAGCATTTGAATGGTACAGGAAAAAACACTTAACTCAGCTGGTGAGAGAAATAAATGTTCACTATAAATACAAAGCTGGTGGAAGCAGACCAAAAGTGCATTTCCAAGCCCAAGACATTACCTCCAAGAAAACAGCTTTCTGAGGCCAAGAAGCATCTTTTAGCCTGAGAAGCTCCGGCTGCTCGGTGTTCCCGGGGCAGCGCTCACCCAGACCACTGCCTTCCAGATTATCTCCAGGGAGAAAACAGGGAGGATGAAGAGCCCACAGCAACATGTAGGACTAGGGCATCTGAAGCCTTCCTATTCAATAATTCAATCAGGCGCTAAAGGTTCTTTTCATAAAAAAACAGCAGATTGGATAGGTGTTTCCTTCAAGCACCAGACCAAATGGTATCTCGTACTGGAATGTGGAGGACAAGTGAATTATTTACCGGCCAGACCTCAGCTATCCCAGCTGCAGGCAATGCAAGGAAGTAGTTGCGATGTTGAAGTCAAGGGGTTATCAGGGTGGCCCTAAAGCAGGCCAGAACATCGGGCAATGCCCATGGACTAAGAAGGATGAGCCAACAGTGCCCCCGGGCCAGGCAGCCCCAGCAAAATGCTGCTGCATGGCGACCGGCAGCATTCGGACCCAGGTCACAAGGACAGCCACCACAATAGGCCTTGGTAGCAGCAACAACAAAAACAAGCACAGGTCCCTCTGCCACATGAAAGGCTGCACAAACACACATTCCCCTGGAACGTTTCTGCAGGGCCCCGGTGCTCACATGAAAGAACAACTGCGCTTCAGACCTACTCCACTTTTCTCTCTCAGCCACCACATCCCCTATTGAAATCATTTCCTGTTTTATTTTTAAGATTGCTGCTGTCATAAGCTGTTGCCGACGTGGGGGTGGGGATGGGAAGGTGGTGTCTGTCCAGCCAGCACAATAGCCAGCTGGACAAGGGGTCAGCTCAGGGGCTGCTCGGCAAGACGGCACAGCGGCAGAGGGAACACCGTGGGGACCAAGGAGAGGAGGATGCTCATGACAGGACGAGGGATAATGGTTTTAAACTGAAAGAGGGGAGATTTAGAATAGATATTAGGAAGAAATTCTTTACTGTGAGGGTGGCGAGGCACTGGAACAGGTTGCCCAGAGAAGTTTTGTCATCCCAGAGAAGTTGTGGATGCCCTTTCCCTGGAGGTGTTCAAGACCAGGCTGGATGGGGCTTTGAGCAACCTGCTCTAGTGGGAGGTGTCCCTGCCCATGGCAGGGGCATTGGAACTCGATGACCTTTAAGGTTCCTTCTTTCCTTCTAACCCAAAGCTTTCTATGATTCTATGACTCCATGATCATTTCATGGCACCTCTCCTGGAAAAACAAGGAAAACAGGCTTGATAGAACACAGGGAGAGAGCCTCTACCAATGCTTTGACTACGGAGCTGATGTTTCAAATGCTTGTGGTGCAGGAAAAAAAAAAGCTGTCAGGGAAAAGGGTACCTGTTTGAGGATGAGTCCCTCTAATTGGAACAGAAATACAACATACAAGTCCAAATTCTAGCAGCAAGAGTCCCAGTCAGCATAGCCATCCCCTCTCCTTATGAAAAGCATAGCAGAAGTCAAAAAAGGGAACTTCAAACTGAAAATGGTGCTAAATTATACTGTTAAAACAACTGCATTATTGCTAGTATTACCTTTGCCTCTGGGTCATGTGCAATTTACATTAGGATAAGTCTGTTGGGCCATCAGTATCCTCCCGTGGGATTTTTTTTATTTGCCTTAAAAATACACGAAGCGAGTGGCATAGTTTGAGTGAGGTGACAGTCAGATCGGAAGGCAGAACTGAAATTAGTAACAACCCAGCTGCTGGAAATTATTTCGCAGACTCTGGAACAAACTACTCAGTTTCACTAGGGGCCACTGTGCAGCACAGGATCGGCCCTTTCCACGGGGCTGGTGAGCAGGGCCAGTGTCACACCATGGGCACGGCTTGGGGTTTTTTTTATGTTTTGGTGCAACAAATTGATTTGCAAAAAGCCAAAGATTTTTGCTCACAGGAACTTTTTAAAAATTCACCAGCAATCCCTTTCAGAAGCCAGAATAACTGTAAAATTTAGCTTTTTTTTTTTTTTTTTTATGCCAGAACTCATGTAATTTTCATGGCTGTGAATCAGAACATCTTCATTCTTGTGGCGTGTTTTTCACTTTTATGAACACTAATTTCACTACATTTTTAGAGTGGTGACTTTAGCCACAGCGTGGCTGCTGCTAAGTTCCCACGGCTACCAGTAGGACTTTTATGTGGGAAATCTGTGGGCAGCAGGGAGCCTCCCTGTTTGTATCAATATGAACTTCCCAAGCACATCAGACTGACATTTTCTCAGCCCGAGAGTCAGCACACACATGCTCTCACTTAGAGCTCTCTTCTCCTAAGCTGAAGGACATGTGTGATCACTTTAGTTTCGACAGTTTTCTAGTAGGCCCTTTGCACACACAGAAATCCTGGGCAAATGAGGGGGTTTTTTTCCCTTCAGCCGGCAGAAGCCCAGTCCTACAAACTGCTGAGTGCTGGCTGTAAGGCGCTAAGGGGCTCAAGCGAACTCCAGGAGATGTACAGAGCATCCTTCCAGCTTGTGAGCTCCAAGCTGGCTTGGAGATCCTTAGCACTGCAGAGGGACCCGTGTTCCCTCTCCACCATCAGAGATGAGGCTGTCGGTGCTGGCAGGTCACCATCAGCACAGCCGTCCTGCAAGAGTTTCCCAGCCTTTCCCTCGGTGGCTACGCATTCCAGAGATGACCAGACACATAAACACGTCTCTTGTGTACTAGAGCACTTTCTGCAGCTGGGTAATAAGTCTAAGAGCACATTAAAAGCATATATATATTGCCTCCCCCATCTAAAAAAGAACAAAAAAAAAAAGAGGTTGATTTTTTTGTTCTCAGAACACAAAAAAATGCAGTGGGAGGGCAATGGGTGAATTGCATGGCTTCAGCTTTATTAGAGATAATATATTGTAGGGAAAAATCAGCTGTGGTGGGACACTGTGTTTAGTCAACATTTAGAGAAGACCGCACAACCCACAAACATGAGAGGACCACGCTCAGTGATCGTATCTCACTATTGTTTCCTACTTGCAGAACTGCAACCACAGTAATTATGGAAAGGCTTAAAGTCCATAATCACTAATGATGGACATCCGCGCTGAGGAACGGAAAGGCACTGGGAAGCAGAAACCCTCAATCAATTGTTTATCACTTCAGACAAAAAGGCTGATTTCTTTGTCAGTGGGAGATGCTCCAGCTTTGCACGAAGCTGAAGCCAAAAGAAATCTCCAAGCCCTGATCCTTCAAAACGCTCACAGCTCCTCATTCTTGATGCCAAGTATCCAACTTCTTTATGAACCCATCCTTTGGCAGCAGCTGCAACTTTCACTCCTCATACCTGGCTGCAGGTGAAATCCACATTGCACTGCTATGGGCACATTCTTCAACATCACGCCACGTGTCCCACACGGAGACAGGAACATCGTGAGATACACTCCTCTTCTGCCAGCAGTGAGAATGTCAATGTATAATTTAGAGGGCTTGAAATGGAAAAGAAAATAAAAAGCTGAAGGTACTTTTACTGTTGCTGCAGCCAGGATAGTCTAGTGCTGTAAGTGTGGTGAGGTTTGTGGAAAGAGATAATATCTTTCTGAGACCAACAGATGTATTTGGGGGAGAAATAGAATAACCTTCCTCCAGCTCAAAACTAACACCTCTCCCTACAAACCTGAGTGTTATTTGACCATTTTAGCATTTAACAGCCCTGCTAGGCATTAAAGTTCTCCAGTTTTGACTGCTACAGCCTGGAAGCTGTTTCCCCAAGCAGGATGAGAGCGTGGCAGCATGGCAGTGGTGCTCACCGTAGGGCTGCAGCAGAAAAGGGAGCGTGTGCTCAGCTGCTGAGCAAAGCCTGGGGCCGGGCTGTCACTTCGTGATCAGAGGGAGCCCTGGGCACACAGGACACCCATGACGTGGGGTGGCAGTGGGGAGAGGTACTGCCTCCCCAGCCAATCCCTAAATGGTGACTTTCGAGACGCTACGTTTTAGCAGTGCTTTATTTAAAAGCTGATTTTATATTTTTTTTAGGAGCAGAAGCATTGGAGAGTGTACAGCAGAACTCAGAAGCTGTGAGGTGCACCAGGAAGATTTATCACAGAGGGTTTGTGTACTTCTCTGACATCAGGATAATTTCTTAATACAACTGTTAAAAGATGCGTTGAGTCATCTGCAATCTCCCTTATTCTCATTATCTCACATAATGAGACTGGTAATGCACCCCAGGCCTGTTTTGATCATCTTTTGGTGTAAGTCAGAAAAAGAAACATCTCGAGACAGCACAGCTGGGGTAAAGCTTCCACTGAAAATCTTCACCAATGGCTAGTGAAACCAATAACCAACAACACCAAAAGATTTCTGTTGTCAGTAACTTAGCCCTGCTTTGTAAAGCAGTTTCAGTGTCTGTGTGTGCACGTCTGTGCCTCTCTCCTTTGAAAACTGGCTGAACTCCTTGGCCAGAGGAGTCAAATGAGACAAGAATCTCAAAGTTAGCAGGGTTTCTAAAAGCTGCATGAAAATAATGGGCCAAATAGAAGAGAGGGGACCCATACATAACCTCTACGAGCACTTGGACTGAAAGTGGGGCTGTGGTATGAACCTATGTGTTATTAAGTCCCCTGACACCCACTGCAGGGAGAAGGAGCGATTAACACTTCCACATGGAGAGTGGCTTCAACACTAGTTTTTGCTCACCCGTTATACAAATCCACTGGGCTTCAGCAGTTCTGATGTTTGAGCAACTCCTTACAGATATTAAGAGCATGCTCCTTTTCAGGGTACGGGGCTGGAGATGGGGTTTTGCTGGGGACCTCAGGGCTTCACCCCATTGAGTCAGCAGAGCCACCTAACCACTCTCCTCGGCCTCAAATGACGTCAATCCCACCAGGTGTCTGCAGGCAGGAGGCATGTGTGGAGGTGACCCAAATGTCGGGCTGGTGAGAGGGGCTGAAAAATGAGAAATGTACAGAAGAAAAAGGGGAAGCAGCAAAAATAGGGTAGAAGAGAAGATGGAGGGATGCAGGAGGTCAGCACTTGGGTCTCGCTCTGCAAGACTTCTTGGTGTCAAGTCATATGAAGGGAAAGTGGGTGGCTCTAGAGACACAGTAAAAACGAGATTAACTCACCTACCAAATTCTCAGTCATCCTCCTCTTATAACCACTGCCAGGAAGTATGAATAACCAATCTAAATTTAAACAGAACAAAAAAGAAATTACTATACAGTGTGACTAGTCCACAAAGAAACCATGAATTTGCTCTCTTAATAATTAAAAGTGACCCAGCAAGTTTTCCGGAGCAATCATCTCTTGTTCATGGAATAAAAGGCTATCTTCACTGCCCATGTATGCAGAGTGTGCTGCATTATCTGCCTGGATGATTGCATTAGTTTGCCCGTTTGGATGAAATTACATTCTGTGAGAGTGACAAAGTAATTCCCCAAGCGCCAGTTATTTTTCTGCTTAGAAAATACCATGTAAAATTATTCCATTCATGGAAGAATTGAAATGCTTTAACTACCTAGTTGCTCATATTTTGTAAATTATGGTGAAAAAAAAAAAGTTCATTGCCACTGCCAGCATGAGACGAATGTTTCTCTGCATATGACCAGGGCTGGACAAAATTTCCACCCCAAGCCCATTCGAGTTCAGCTTGGGACACGCCTTACAGACTTTTGCTTTTAGTTTTTGCTGTGCAGAACCAGTCTCCTCCTCCAGCTCAGCTACTGCTGTCTGTGCTTTGACCTTCAAAACCAGATTTCTAGATATCCTCACCCTTGGATATTTTTACTTCACTGAATATGAGAAATATCATTAATATTTGCGTCTCAAGAGTTCTTGATAATGTTTGAAATGTAGCTCTCCAGGAGCTGTTTGGAGAAAGACTTCACCACTTTTAATCCCTTGGAGTTCAACTTCTTCACGCAAGTCAGTGGGAGTGAACACTATGCAGAATGAGGAAAGGCGTCAGGAGTGAGTTTGCAGGCAAAACCCATCGTGAGTCAACCCGTTCCCCAGCTGCCACATTAAATCGTGCATTAAATAGAGGCAAGATTGCCCAAGTGCCATGAAGAGGCCTTCAGCTCATGAACGCCTGGGAGAGTTTTTCTCAGGCATGAGTGTGGTCCCAAATCTGAAGTCCATTAAAGCCTTTCAGTCACTTTGGATTTGGCTTTAAGACAGAAGGGCAGTTTCTGGTGTCGAGCTCGACTACATGTACTGAAGCAACCCAAGGCATTGAATCGTTGGCGCTGCTGTGATGGGAACAAAAAAGGAAGCAGAGCTGAAGGGACTTCTGAGAAATGTCACACACCAGTTAACCAGACAGGAATTGAACCAACTATCAAGCAACATGGAAAGAGGCTGGTTCCTAGAGATATGCCACATACAGCCATTGTGTTCGTACAGCCTCTTTCAGTGCTCCAGTAATCAGGGCCATACATAAGGATGGTGCTACCAGACAAGAAAAAATACGTTCCTTAACAATGTCCATAAGTTAAAGGCATAATCAAAGTGGAGAAAAAAAATGTGTATTTTTGTTGCTGTACCACTGTGCACAACAACTCCGGGCTGAAAATTAATAATGTATTGCTTTCTGTACCTATATACTGAATCTCAACAAGTCTAACCTCATGTTAAAATCACTAGCCTTTGCCTTTCATCAGATAGAGAAAAGGGAAATTAGCACTCTCTTTTTCATGTTTCAGAACAAAAGTATGAGCTTTGAAGTTCAGCATTTGTGAAAGAAACCGTCGTGGCCTGTTAAAACAAGCTTTTGGTACTGAAAAGGTTAACTAATTTGGTTTCCCTGATAAGTTTATCTATGATCAGAACTGAGTCATACAGAAAATACTCCTACAAGATTTGACCTTTTACTTGTATCCCACACTGAGATAATATTATACTTAAAATGGATATCAATAAGAACTTTGTTTTAAAAAGTATATTTAAAATAAATTACTTTTAAATAACAGAAACTGTTTTCAATTAGCCCTGTTAAAGGAAATCAACTAGAAAGTTATGTATGCTTTTTTATTTTCTTTATATAAATTATACCCAGGAGTCCTATGATAGCAGCACTGTACAAACTATGCACTACCTTTATATTTATTTCTTATCAAAATAAACTTAACAAATTAGATTTGTTTTTACAGCACTTTATATCCAATAATGACAATGTTGTATTGGTCCCAGGATAAAAACAATGAAAGTAGCAGCTGAATGGTATTTTTATTAAGAGTTAACAAAAATGTCTTGTGCAAACAGAGTGTATAAAGAAAATTAATTCCATAATTCCTAAGGATGAAGGCGTCCTTCTCTTTTTTCTTTTCTTCTCACAATATCAATCTCATTTGGAAAGATCATTTCGAGGGGAAAACTTTAAGTTTTAGCATTACTTACTCAGCAAAATGATATGGCTGAACTTAAACATTGCTGACTGCTAGGATTTAATATTAGGACCTGGCAAATGTTTTGATAACTTAATACTTTTTAAAAGAAAACTTGTTTGTTACTGAAGATTTTGGGAGCCCAGAAGAAATATAATCTGAAAAATAACAGAGCTAAAGATCCAAAGAGATGTTTCTCCTTTTTGCCATTTTTTTCCATTTCCTCTACCTTGAACTGGTTCCTCTATGCTAGCATTTGAGAGGCCTTTTTATTGGTGGCAGATTCAAATAGCTCTGAGATATTCACTGTACAACTCAGCAAGAGTCCACGTTTTCCTCCAGCAGTGGAAAAATGGCAGGGCTAATAGTCTGGGGTTGGTTACTAGAAATGAGTCCTTATACACACCAAAAAAAAAAAAAAAATTAAAACATTGTTTAGAACATGTGGTTTGCTGCTATTAAGTTAACAGTGGAAAATCTCATTACTTTTAAAGTTAATTTTATTTTGTGGTGGGATTGTTCTCTAGGCTGAAGCACATTTTCTTTTAAGGAGAGCCTCTAATACTACCTTACAGTCTTCTGTTCAGCAAGTCACTCTTTGCACAGCTTGGCTAGATGCATTTTTTTAAGCCAAAGTGCTGAATTAAAAGGCAAAAGAAGAAAAAAAACTTCTTCCCACACGTGCCTCTGGGGCTCCTAGCAGGCACTCGTGTGCCATCTTCTCCAGCTCTTGCTCTGACTAGAGGAGTTTTCCAATAAAGATCATGGGTTAAAGGTGCTGTTTGAGCAGTGCTAAGAAAGTTTCTGCTTCTAATGAAAGATGAGATACTGCCAAGTGCTCTGATGGGGTAAACTAGAGGCTGGACAAATTCTGATGCCAGCTCCATGCAGGAAGCACCATGGAGAAGCAGAGGTGTAAGAAAGGGGGAACACGGTTTGATGGAACAAAGGTTCTGAAAATCAACGTGGCCAAACACAGAATAAAACAGAAGACTGCAAGGGTTTCAAGTTCAGGTTTCTTTTCAAATTTTGGAAACATCTAATCTGACTTGTGACTTTCTATTGAGGCTATAATGATTTACAATAACACAAAACCAAATCTGCAATTTGAGGGGAAAATAACCCCAAGGCAGAAGCCTTGCTTACAGCTTGCGTGCTATACATGTGCATATATAGCCTAGTTACGGATTACTATGACTCAAATCTGAAACTCTCATGGTTTAAAATACCAAGTGAGATTCAGAGTCACATAATATTTGCCTTCCACCAACAGCCCAATGTGTTTTTTCTTCTGTAACCTACGCTCACACCATATAAAATCCACTCTTGTGCAGAGGTGAGCCGTTTTATTGTAAATTCCACTCAATAATCCTCGTGTAACTCAGTCTGTGAGCTGCGTTTCAACATACCCTTAAACCTTCAAACTCAGCCATTCCCCTTGCGCCCTGCCCTTTCCTGGGTATTGGTTCACCACGAAAATTTGACATATGAATAAGCAGAATATACGCATGCAAGATCACTGATTATCTGATTTCTTTTTTTTTTTTTAATTTTCTGAACTTCACTCTACTTCTTCTTAGTGAAGAAAGTCTGAGATCTACATCGAGAAGCTGACTGCTGCTGAAGCCTTGCTTCTTCATCAGTGACAATTCTGGAAGCTCAGGAGTTCAGGCTCTCAATATTTTCTGGTAAAGGAGATGGATGAGCTGCCCAGCAAACAAAGGAGTCCTGACCAGTCTGAACATATACACTCTCAGGAACACTGTGCTAGAAGTGTCTCTGTCTCAATGCAGTTCATAGGCTTGTTTCAAGCCAGTTGCACTAAAATTTTACCAAAAAAAAACCAAAAAAAGTGAAAGCAGCACAAAGGATGGTTCATCGCTTCACTGCAAAGAAGAGTATCTCAGGAGGAAGGGTCTGATCTTCACAAGGGCATGAGCTCCTGCAGCTCCCACACTACCTAGGAAGAGCAGCAGGTGCTCTGAAATACCAGGCTTTGAACTCTAAAACACACAAATCCTTGGATGACCCCTCAGAGGTGAAGTAAGTGACTCCTGCCATTTTGGGACTGGGTGCCATTTAGAGCATTATTAGAGATTTAGGAAACAAGTTCAGAGCTGGATACAACTATAAAAGAAAAAAAAAAACATATAGAATGGGATTTGGGTCTTACCCCAAAATCCTTTGTTTTACAGATGAACAAAGCTAAACGTAACTAGCCTGGGACTGAGGAAATTTCGTCTCTTGGCAGGTATCTAAAGTATCAGCCCAGACAGAGAGCGAGAGCGCCAGACCTTGCTCTGCCGGAGGGTGATGCTTCAGAGCCGCGGCGTCCGTCCGGGCCGCGGGGTAGTGAAACCACCGCCTTTCTGACAGCTCACACGCGCGACTGAAAAGTGAACTTGCAAAAAGGGAATTAATTCAAGAGCTGAGTGAAACTAGCTTGCTCAGTTTGCAGAGTTTTCGTGTTAACTTTCTTATGTTTTGCTTCGTACAGTTCTATGCCCTGAGAGTTTTGCTTTGAGTTTTAGCTTCAAACAAAGCAAAACTGATTGTAAACCACTGCATTTTGACTTTTCAGGTTGAAACTGTATCTCAGCCAGAAAGTTTCAAGAGCCGAAGTGCAGAGCACTGGTAGCCTGGGGTTTAGCTCAGCCCATTTTCAAGCTGTCAGTCAGAGATGAGCTTTCCCTACCTGCAGTGATGTTGAGACCTGGCTTCTCTTTGCAGTCCCGTGTCTGCATGACATTTCGCAAAACGACCCAATTTTATCTAGTTTCTTCCAGGAATAATAGGTGAAGCCGACCCCGAGTTGTCAGATTAAACTAACATTAAATAGTGGCAAATTAGTAATTGTGGGTTTTAATAGATTTGTTTCTAGCTAGGTCCAATGACATTATTATAAGGGTTTGCTTAAAGAGAAATCCGGAGATGCAGATAGCACTACTCACTGCTAAATGAATGCTGTTTGCTTACCTTCATCTTAACAGACATGACTTGTCAGAAGCAGTAAGGTAGAAGCAGAAACACCTTCCTGAAGAAATCTTTGAAGAAACACCTACCTAAACATATTTTTGTCCTTTATTTTATCCACTTTCCACATTTATTTTCTTAGCAGCCCTTCAAGCCCAGTGGTTAACACATTGGATTATCATTCTTACTGGCCACGGAAAGTAATTTCTGCCTAATTTACAACAGCACTTATTATCATATTTCCATGGTCATCACTTAACTTTCCACTATATTAATAACCAAGACTGATTTTACCTAGCAAGCAACCTAAACCCTCTAACTTGACAAAAATATTGCGTGCTTATTTCTCTTTCTAACCATCAAAGAAGGTCACTACGACGACTCTGGGTATCAGCATTTTTCCTGTGTGATTCACTTACACTAAGCAAACCCTCATTTTCCTTTTTTGAATTTCTGTTTAACCAATAGGATCAACAGGTCCCCTTCTCCGTGGGTGGTGATAATGTCAGTACACCACTGCCCAAATAACCTTTCTCTATAGGGAAATGCTAACATTTAATTCTTTAAATTTAAACCACATGTATTTTGGTCTCATAACTGTACTCTGTATTAACTGCCTTTTGTTATTAATTTGTATCACTAAAAATCTTAATGAAACCAGTTATTTAAATTGGAAATGTTAAGTGCAGTAGACATCTAAAATCCATCTATGGGCTATAATACATCAAAATATTTAAATAGTAACTAAATATTTTACCTAACCATTGTAAACACATTTTCAGAATTAATAATCACAGAGCTCTGCGTATGTTCAGTGTAAAGCTGTGTCTCAGAAGAGCTGTTCTTTTTAGCCTGTTTCAGGGAACATAAGCAATGGCTTTTGAATGGTTTCTGTCTCTTACTTCATCTTATCCAGAAACAAAAAGCATCATTTAAGTGCTGTGTAGGTAAGGCCTCCACCAACAAGAACTACATGTGGGTTGACCACATACAGTTTTCCTACTGGTACTCTCTGGAAGAGGCACTGCCACTGTATACATTCTTTGCATACATTGCCATAGGGTGATCACAATTAGCTGCCAGTGGAGTAAAAATACTGGTATTTGGGACAAATACTCAGGAACTTCTTGTTTAAGCAACAAGAACCACAGTTAGGATATAGTGCAATGGCTTCCCCAAACTAAGCTGTTCCTCAGTAAAATTTAACACAACTGCAAATATTAAAAAGCAAATAGAGGTACTTTGTGGGCTTGGTCACAAATTTCAGGACGCTTAGGCTGTAGCTCTCCAAGGCTTCCCATAATGCACATTCTTTACCATTTAACAATCATCTAATTAATTCCCAATCCATAAACTTTTATCACTTGCCCTGGTATTTGCTAAAAATGTTAAAATTCTATTATGCCCTTCTTATGGGACAAACCGTTCCCAGTTCTCTGTAGGAGTCTTCCTTCACCTTCATTCAGGCTCAGATTCCCAGGGATCAGTGAAATGAATGACACCAAGAGGCTGTTTCTTGTTTCAAACAACTATTGCAGCCGTGCCTTGGGGGTTCATCCTGAAAAAGATTGATAAAGACTTTACAAAATAAAAAAAAAAGACTATGAAAACAGTTTTCCTGCGTCATTCACGAATTATAAAATTAATATTGTACACTACTAAATCAGATTTTATGATTGCATTGTAAGTCACCCTACATCATGCCTTTTTCTGTAACAATTTCATTTTTTAAACTTCTGCAAAAGTAGTCCAAATTCCTATCAATCATAATGCTAGTGACTGATTAAAAAAAGTTCATGAGAAAGTGTTCTCTGTCTACACAATTCTAATTAATGCCTGTGGTGAATTTTATCAAGAATTTGCTACCTTCCAATAGCTTTAATTTTAATTTAACAGGTTATATATATATTTACATATATAACATATAATTTTTATACATTATATGCAATGAATTGTTCTTGTTATAACAGAAAAACTCAGTAACGCTCAACCCCACATTCTACAATTCATATATAATTACACTGACTAATATATTCAAGGTTTTTAACTTCCCCCTGACTCAATAAATCATCAAAAATGGATCTGATTAACACAGGTTTCTAAATGCCTATGTAAATAATGCAAGTATTTCTCTATTTCCCTCTAGCTGAGTGCCCTGGAACCTGAAATTACTGCTTTCTTCAGTGAAATTAGTTTGCTGCATCATGCCCAAAACTGATGAATTAAGCCCACTTTTGCCAGACTCCCAACATTTTTGAACACCAGACTGCTACATTCCTGACGAGAAGTCCCAGACAGCAGTACAGGGATATCTGCACAGGGCTGGCAGATACAACGCGGGACCTGCAGGAGACCCCCACTTCTGAACTGGCAGTGAGAGGCCAGAGGGGTTCTCCCAGGGGCCCTAAAATGACACAGGAGGTCTATCTTTAGCCACATGCATTTCTTCTAAAATTAATAAAATAAAATACTAAAATTACATTTTTAAAAACAATATTTTATATTATTTCATTTAACTAAAAACATGATGAAAAAAAATTGTCAGAAACTCCAAAGAAATAATTTTGTCTAAAACTCTTACTTTGTTATATAAAATTTTGGTTAAATCTTATACCTTATTGTACAAAAACCTGTTGGAGATCATCACCGCTTGTTATCTAGGTCCCATAAAAATAAAGTGCATAATGAACTAGTCCCAATCACAATAATCTTACATTTTTTACTTCAAATTTTAGAAAACTACCGCATTTTCAAAGTCAAATACTCAAAAGGTCAGAAAACACTAACACAGCATTCATGCAAATCCAAGACTACAGCTTTTAACTATTTTAGAGTGAAGTTTTTAATTCTAAGTTTATATGCCAATTTTTCTCATTCAGCAACCGAGTGTCTGATACTGATCACCAGAAAGGCACTATGACATTCATAGTTAAATAACTTCTTGAAAAAGACATGGCTGTCTATGATACACTTATTTTACATCACTTTGTTGTCCTTACAAATTCTAAAAATGTAAAATTAATTCCCACTTTAATGTGTTCCCTCACAGCCAAGCCTTGAAAATTGTTCTCCTGTCTTTCCTCAAGCAAACACTCTTTTCATTCCAGGAGGAGTTTTGGTGGAGCATCATATAGCAAACAGGCCTTCCTAGTAGCACTTTAGAGAAGCTATTGAATGTAAAGGGACAAAATTGACATGAGTGGATAAATTTAGGCTGAAATACAGAAATAAGACTTATAATCATCAAGGCTGTGATGGGTTGGAAGAAATTTCCAGTAGAACATAGGGTGGGCAAGACACCTTCTGCATGGAATTTCATGGTAAGTTTGTTTTTAACAGCCCGAAGACTGGACTTGGTAGACCAGGAGCCCTCAGCAATGAACCAGCAGGGTTCTGGTTCTTTATAATTCAGCTATAGCTTTCTCACCGTGATTCTGAGAAATCAAAAAGAAACTCTTCATATTAAAGGAGGCCGCAGCTAATACCCAGATGAACACTTAAAGGAAAATATAAATATTAAAATATACATTAAAATTATGATGTGATTATTTTCTGCTTGAGGCTTATTTATGGAGTAGAAAGTGAAATACTACTTTTGGCTACTTCACACTAAATCCCAAGCAATTCTCCTGATTTTGGTGGCTTCAATGAGATTGCTTCAAGCTTCCCTTGAAGTAAACGAGATTTGAATTCCACACCTTTATTCTGTGTTTCCTTTGGGGGAACTAAAGACAAAAGCCTACCCTAAAGATGGATGAACACTACTGATTTTTTTAGTCATGGGGGGTAAGTGAGCAGTGATGAAGATGTCACAGAGAACAGTAAAAAGCAGAAGACAGCTTTATCTAGACATCAGTTTGCCTTACCAATTGCCTGCCCTTTGTTGGTTGTATGTCAGGATTATAGGGTGCACAAAGATAATTTAAAAATGCAGTCCATTCAACTTTCTTTTGGTTTTTATTTGGAGTAAAGTATCCTTCAAAAGCTATATTTCAAGCAAACACAATTTTTTTCTTTGTCACAGCCAAATTCTCCAGTGCAGGAATTTACAATATTTTCCTTTTTCCAGAATGACACCTGCTGGTGGGAGAAACAGGGATGAACTGCAGATGCTTTATAGGTTTGATTGCAGCTAAGCTGACATATTCTCTGAGCATGCTCACTACCAGTGTCCAGGCAAACTATTGAAAATAAAGATTTGGAAACTGTAAAGATGCTATAAGGAGTATGTTGTAGAAGTAATATAGTTTTCCAATCTGATTTAATATTTGCTCTTAATAAATCAACAAGCTACCTACTACTAAGACGATGCTTCAATGATGTTTCAGTGTTGGACACTAGCACTATTTTGGGAAGCCCACAGCATTATTATATCAGATTGAGGTGAAAGCCAGAAGGAAAACCTCCCTATCCTACACAAAAAGCTGCTGCACTGCTTCAAACCCTCCAGTGCAAGAAAAAACAGCTACTAATGCAGCTATTGTGTTTAACACCCCAAAAGATTAGCATCTCAAAGAGCAGTATTGTCCACAAGTCCCTGAACCGATATAGGAGGACATAGCTTGGAGAGACAGAAAGCAAGCTGTACCTTTGCCAAAACTGTGACAAATGCTCCTCAATACGCCAGGCAGTGAGGCTCTGTAATGGGCTTCCATATTCATAGTACCTCTGTTGCCTGGGTCTATTGGAGTAGTCTCCCCTCCAGCTAAACTGAAGCCAGACTTGAGCTTTTGATGCTTCCAGCACATTTATAGCAATATTTCCAAGAGTGATTTTCAATGCTAAGAACATCCTCATTGGGAATACACAACTTTATTTATTTTTTCTGAGATGACAACTATCCACTGTCTTCTATAAGGGCAAGCTGAAGCTTAGGTGCTCAGGATCCTGAAGAAAACCCTACAGTTGGACTCTAGAATATCTAGAAATATGAATTATTGAAGCTACTCTGGGATATTTTTGGACATTAACATTGGTAATTTTAATAAGTCAGGTTTTGAGAACTGTATGTTTTAAACATGACTTGCAAAGAAATATTTGTGAAAAAAATGCCCAGCTATAAAGAAAACAGTATTAGAAATTCAATTCAGAATTGGAATTCAAAGAATTCTTTTGAATTATTTACAAGAGCATAGGCAAACATACACATTCAAGTGTGTTCCCTTGGTTAAATTATTAATATATAGATTTTGCTATGGCATACCTCATTGTAACATCAGAAGGCAAACTTTCTTGTTGATTACAGTATTAGATGGCATTAAGCTGCAACTTAGGAGACTTGGCTTCTATTCCTGGATTTGTCACTGGCCTCCTTTGAGCAGATAACTTCACAACTCTGCTCCTTCAGTTCTCCCATCTGTGAAAAGAAGATAACATTGCTTTATTATGATAGTTAAATGACTTATTTCCAAAGATTGCTTTTGTTTTGGGAAATGCAAACACATGAAAAGGGGGCGCATTGCTGTAAACTCACTGGTAAATGTAAGACACATTAAACTAACTGTTTCAATGGACAATTTACATCTGGAGAGCTTCTTTAAGCATATTTCTTGCAAAGTTGATCAAAGCTTCAGTCCACATATGGTTGTACATACTTCTGTTTACAGAGTCCTTGTTTGTCACACATATAATTGTGAACATCAAAAGCTGGAACCTTATCGTGACTTAGCTTTACCCTCCTTAAAAAAGCAATGACTTCACAAAGAGCTCAGCTACGTCCCACTGCCTTCAGAGTGGGACCTCACCCCAGGGTAAACACTTTGCTGAGAACAGCAGGAGGCTGGAAGCAGAAAGACCAACATAATCCCCAAACCCATGACAGCCTGGCCACCCCACAAGGCTTGAGCTAGCTGAAAAGCAGAGAGGAAATTGCAGAAAATATGCTTGTGCAAATACGTTCCTACTTTTTACTGACGGAGCCAGAGGAGCTTTACTGAAACAGGTTTTCTAGCTGCTTCCACTTAGCTCAAGGAGTGTCTCCTTGAGCACATCATTATCAACAATTGACCATGACCATCTCAGTTCTGTGCTAGAATCCAGCAAAAAGACACTTATCCCAAAACGATAGCACTGTTTTTCTTGTCAGATTAGAGATGAGCTTTGAGTTTTGAGCTCAGGTTACTGCTGACCCTTATGCAGTGTTTCCAGTTTCCAGTTTTTAACACACAATGAATGAAATGCACGCATGGGATAGAAACAGCCTGATAGAAACAGAAGGATTCTGATAAGCCTCTGCACAAGGATAAGAGCTCGGAATCTGGCCAAATTTTTCTGCTCTCTCAACTCTACTTACTGAACTTACATGGCATGGAATAACCTTGGCGTTGGGATTACTTTTACCATTCTTTTTTTTCCCATTTTTTCCCATTCTTTTTGTTTCACCTAGGGCATTTTTAACATCAACCTTTCAAGCCTTACTCACTGAATTGTGAGGTATGTATGATTGCCATAGGCCTGGCCCACTTCTCACTAGGAAGCTGGTTTGGATCCCAGCACTGCAGTTACAATGTTTTTAAGTGCTCTCATCACTTCTGGTAATGTGTTACCAGCATCATTTCCCGTACAATTCCTCCCATCCCTTCCCCCACCAAACAGCACCTGCCCTATGATGAGTCCAGCTCATCCAAACTCTCTTAGTGGCTAAACCACTGTATGTCCAAAAAAGCTCCTTCTCAAAGGCATTCTGGCTTCAGCTCACCTCCTCAGGGACAGCCACGGGCTCTGCAGAAGTGATCTCTAACATCAAAGTCAAGCATTGCTTTAAACTGATCTACACAGAACAAGAAATAACCATATATCATGCCGTGGTTTAATTTTCTCACTAGTTTTGCATGCGTAGCTTTTCCTCTGCCTGATGTATGTGCTTTTCTTCCTCCTGTAACCAGTTTCCTCCAGCTTTGGTTGATTCTGTACTTCGAAGAGTACTTTCTTCCCCCCAGAAAATATGCCCTTACCCTTCTCTCTTTTGTTTCAAGCTTTCTTTGCCTTACCCACATAATTTCTGTATTTGTAAGGGACTTTATCAGCACGTACCTTTTTATTGCCTCTCAGAAAAATTCCTCTCCTTCCAACCACAGTCTTTTGCAGCCACGTCAGAGGGAATTGCTTATCTCTAGGGCTCACTAACTTCTTTGAGCTGCACAGACACTGTGCAGCCACTTCTCATTGATGACCAAGCACCTGTCCCACAAGGATGGATACAAGGGAGCTTATGTTTTTTGAACGTCACTTACCCTGTATTGGCCCAAAGAGGTGTGAAAAGTCCAGGTTTGCAGCTGGGGAAGTGTGCTCATGTCTTCAGAGAGCTAAAGGCCAGTGAGTGCTGGAAGTCCTTGGTGTGCAAGGGGAGCACATGCAGGGGCAACACTGGGAAGTGAAATGCAATGTAGGGAACCAAGGCTCCCGGAAACCTGAACTAACCCATCCATCTGCACTTCTGCTTGCAGGACAGGGTCTGAGCGCAGCCACGAGTACGTTCTACCTTCACTGCACTTGAGGAAAGTTCACTGTGCTCTTTCCTGGGCAGTCTTCCTGCCCGGACCATGGGGCAGCAGAGGAGGTGCACATTACTCCTTCCTTCCCTTCAGGAATGGTTAGTGGTATACAGCAGTTTCACCCCCAAACGCAGTATGGATCCAGAACCACAACAGTTCCCCTGCACAGAGGAAGTAAGGATGTTCCTGAGTGGTGTATATTTTTCTATTTTTACTTTTTGCATTGTCTTTTCTTCCTTTCTACAGTTTCCCTTTCTCCAAGCTGTTTGTCATTTTACAATCCTACCCTGAACACCAGAACAAGTTAGAGTTTTCCATCTAAAAACATATACTTTTGGCCAAAATGTTGTATATTTTAAACTTTGGCAAGAGCGAAACAAGAGAGAATCCACACAGTGTGTGCCTTCTGCATCTGCACAGAACTGCTAAGCACTGCAGACTGCACCCACTGTAATGTCAGTTCATGGGGGGCAGGGGGGAGCACAACTACCTGACCCAAACTTGATTAGGGAACTGCTACTTCACTCCTCTTCTCTTCCTCATGTCCCCACTACTTCCCTATTTGTCTCCTCAGAGTAAAAGATTTCTTAGGGACATATCAAACACGTTGTTGTACCATAGCAAATTCTTCACTGAGATCCAGAAAGGTTATTTTGTACAAGATGTTATTTTCCCAGCAAATCAAAGTACCAGATTTGCATACCGCAATAAAGGGGGGAGAAGGAAGTGTTCAAAATTAATTATTTTTTAAAAATTTCTATGTACTATAAAGAAATGTCTTTCCTTCAAGATCTGGTTTAAAGCTTTGCACCCCTGAGATCAGATCAATAGGCCTGCTCTTGTCCATGTGACTGTCTCCTCACTTCTTACCCAGAGAAACTGTATTCTTTTCACATGGTCCCTTTTCTCCTAACGAGAAATTCCCACATACAGTTTCATATACCTGTTCTGTCTGAATTCTGGAACAACAGTTATCCTACTCCCCTGACTAGAGCCCATTAATTGCCCTGAGTTTTGTTCCCCCGTTGGTTGGTCAACTGCCATCTCCAGGCCCTCAGTAAGCCCCCAGACTCTGCCCTGTTGCTAGATCATCATCAGTTTATTCAACAAGATTTTAGTTCATCTTCACAGCACAGGAACCTTTCTCTTTCCCACACTTCTTCTAGATGAAGAACTTTTTGGTGCTTCTCTCAAGCTCCTTTCATTTGTTTTTACTTCATTCCTACATATCCTGCCTTCTGAGACACAACTTGCCTTGCTGATATCTCTTTTTCCTCTGTCCTTGCATTACCTAACAACATCTCTTCCGTGATGATTACCCATCAAATTAGATACAGGGCCTTTCCCAACTATTTTTTTTTTCTTTTTTGGGGGATATAAGTTTTAGGTGGTTTCCACATCTGAAACTTAAGAACTCTACACCTCCTCCACATTTCAACCCCTTGGCTCCTCAATCCAGATGACTTCAGTAATTAATTCACATAGTCTATCAAAATTTTCCTCTTCAAAATCAGGAACCTTAGGTACAGTCCTGTTTCTATTTATTCTTCTATTTAGTGTAAACACAGAAGTCCTGTGAGAACTTGTTTTAAAGTTTCTTTTCCTTTTATTCTTCCACAGAAGCCCTGGTTCTCATCAAAATGAAGTCTAAAATAGGATTGGTTGAGAAATCATTTGGTGAATAAGTATTTCATCTACCATGATTACAGGTACCTTGAGAAACAGGTCCCTAGTTCTGCACACCTTCCTCCAACCTACATCTAAGAAGTCTAAGTCTCCCAAAAAGACATAATTTCCAGTCATTACTTATTTCTCTAATTGTACTACAGAAATCTCTGTTCATGTCTAGACGATAAAGATGAACTAAGGGCTACAACAGCCATCTGGAACGATCTCTACAGGTTCACTTTTAACTAACTTTTCCCAAAGTAATTTCGACACAGACAAATTTTGCATTGGGCCAGCAATAAACACTAATAATCACCTTTTTTTTCTGAAGAAGAATTTATGACACACTGGGTTTTTTGAGAAAGCCAGCACACAATATTTCCAGCTCACTCCCAAAGCAATTGCATCACTGGACAGCACAAACCCCAGGGCTGCTGTACTCCTGGCTGCCCTAACACCTCAAAAAACCAACTCCCTGTGAATCAGGAAGCCCTGGGGCTGCGTAGCCTGAAGGGACAGCAACCTGAGGAGGGTTGGGGAGGAGGACCAGAAAGGTCTGATCCTCCACCAGCCTGGCAGGAGAAAGCCACAGAGCTCCTAGCCCACCGTATGGACAAGGTGGGGGCTGCCTATTCTAGGGCAGAGGAAGACTTGAGCAGGGGGGGACACACACCAGAATTACTCCCTTCTTATTTTGGTGATGTAGACCATCATTTACCACCACACCAGTGGTCTGATCAGCCCAGCAGTGACCTGAGGGGTGGTTGGTGAGGGCAGTGGGGACAGGGCTGTAGCTCCCCAGCTCAGCTCCCTCTGGGGCTTCAGTGGAGCTGACGCATCCCAGGGGCAGCATTCTCACCCCACACAAGTGGCATTTTCCAACTAAGCATGGCCCCATACAAAAACTTTTGACGAGCTCCGGTCTGCAGCACGCTATGAGCTCCAGTTACCAAGAAAATATTTAAATCTTTCACAAGCATTAAAAATGTGAAGCAAGACCAGCATTTCAGCCACCAAATGAGTAATACTTCTGAAGCAGACTCAACAAGAAGCTTGTGGGAATTTTTGCCTAGCATTATTTACTACTACAAATTACTTACCAGATCTAGCCTGTTCAGACTGCTGCGCTTGTTACACTGACAGAAAAAAAAAAAGCTGAATTCTGGGAGTCTTTTTGTCTTTTTTTGTTGAGGTGTACTCTCACTCACTTTCACTAACATGATATGAAAATGATGCCTCGGATTACAATAGCGTGATGGAGACTTCCTACACTTTAGTGAACCTTAAGGGAAAACGCATAAATATACGTTATGGATATCATGTGCAGTTCCAGGAACGAACATTGTCAAAATTGATAATGTGAAAAAAACCAAGACAATTAGGAAGAAAACTGCTTCATCAATTTCTTCCATTACTGATACCATAGGTCAGATGTAAGATCAATACCAAAATTGTAATTTTCAAAAGCCTTCTGAAAATTTGTCTGGATTTCCTACCTTGTCACCTTCGTGAGCCACACAGAGAATGAGCAGTCCGTGATCTTTCGAGACGCAAAACACCACCTCAAGTAGGGATGTGGTTCAGGATAAGGTCCAAACACTGAATTGTTTAATTCAAGAGCAAACCACATTGTACTTTGTTGATGCATCTGCAAACAGAATAGGATGTGATGAAACAGAAAACTCTCCTTGTGGTTTTGTGTATATCATGCTTGCCACTTTCATAATTAGAGGACATAGGCTACCACTAAAGTCAATTGCAAAGTTCCCATTGACTACAGTAGATGTAAACCAGGCATTAATATTATGCTTTTCAGTTTTCTTGAGGTTTAAACACCTCATAAAATAAATTTACAGATGAACCAGTAAATGTACACTTACAAAGAAACCTCCTAAGGAGTCCCTGAAGCCATATTTTTAAATGCTGCTATTCATTCAGTTTATATCAGACAGATTAAGGGACTGTCAAACAAGGGTGCATAGATCAAGAGCAGCAATGAGAAATACTGAAAATGTATTCCGGATATATCATTCCAAAAATATCATTTGACATATTTGACAAAACAGACTTGGAAGAGGGGTTTATATTATGCGACATATTTCACAAGCTGAGAAAACCCTATTTATTTATCTGCCTATCCATTTCAGTGATCTGTAAATGAAAACATGTACAGTATACGCAGCAAGTTTTTTTTCCAGGAACCCTTTCAAAAGCACTCACATAAAACTGCAAGAAAAGCTAATTGAGAAAGAGAGAAAAAGTGAGGGGGGAGAAAGAGTCTAACCGATGAGAAGTCAGAAATACTACCGTCCAGAGCTGACGTTTTCTTCTATAGAGCTATGTGCCCATTGGGCATAATTTTTGACCTCGCAGACTTTCCACATGTAAAACTCCAATTGACTTCAGTGCAAATGAATGAACTGCAGGATCTAATTAAGCCTGCTGAGGTTTGAAAAACAATCTCATATGCTGCCTGAACATTTCCATGAATTTCAGAGATTTTTGAGATAGTTTGCCTAATTCATTGCCAAAAAAAAAAATTTATAAATAATTATAAGTATAATGTATAAATATAAATAGAAGGTGAACATTAGACGATAAACAGGTATAAGGAACTAGCAATTACCTAACCTGACTAGATGAAGGCTTTATTAAATGGAACGTCATACATGACATTACTGAAGAAAAGAGTTGTGATTGATGGATGACATTTGCACAATCATCTTGTTCCAGATACTACTGGCACAAGCAGAAAGGCTTTTTTGGCAACTAATAACCACTTGGCAAGTGTTTGCCCATTACCACACAAGAGCACAGTAGTAGAGGCAAGGATACTGTCCAGCCCTCCAGCGCAGAATTCAACTACCTTAACATGGAGACCTTGTTTTCTTTTCTACCATGCTCTGCTTCATTCAGAAAATACCTTGCACCTTCTCAACAAGTGAGCTAGAGTTCCGCAGTCACCATCTACCAATTCTCCTCATTCCTGCTTCATCTCCAGAGCAGATCTGTGCTAGATAAAGGGATGAAGCCATATGGAAAAAAAACACAGTGCAATGACAAAACTAGGGTGAGTGTTTCAATGCAAACAAGCGTACTGAGGCTGCAGAGATCATTCTGTTACTCTTAATTTTAGGATACTTGTCTATGTAGCTTGAATATTATCTTAACGAGGTGTTTTGCATATACTTCTTTTTTAAAACAAACTGATAGAGACTATTTCCACTCTATGCACCATACCCACAGAGACCTATCAACTACGGTCTACTAGGATGGTGCCTTCAGGCCTACACAGACTAATAGAGAAACGGACAGCAATGAATCACAGAACCATGGACTAACTTAGGTTGGGAAGGACCTTATAAGGTCATGTGGTCCCATCCTCTGCTCAAAGCAGGACTAATTTAAACATTAGATATGGTTCCTTGAGACCTTGTTGAGGTTGACCAACTCCCTATGTGCATTCAGGCTAGTGGCAAAGAGAAACTGTGCTGGAGGCTTGCCAACAGAACACAAATGGTAAAATTTGGGCCCCCCGAGTTGCATTCCAGCTCAGGAGGGACAGGCTCCCTACTCCCGGTTCCAGTGCATAACGTCGCTGCAGCTCAAAGTAATGCCCAAGGACAATACTACAGAGGTTGCCTCTGGTTTGGCCTCTGGTGCACCCAGCGAGTGACTGCTCAGTCATCCTGTGAGGACGGTGTATGGAAAGTCTGATCATGGGAAGGAGCTGTGCGAGGCGGAGAAGATGAAATCTCTGGAAATATTTGCTGTCAGGCTTTAGTAAATCTCTATGGAATATTTGGTAACTGTGTATTTTTCCATGTCTTGAAACAGTCAACCAAATTGGAAAGGCTTTGTGAGGATGGCAAAAGGCACATACCTGATGCAAAGGCAGAGAAAGGTTTGTCTTTGCTCCAAAACCTTTTAAAATACAGGGGTCAGATTTTTTTTTTTTTACATAAGTAGAAAAACGTGGGGTTTTACCAGCCTTCCTCTTATAAATAGTTCAATAATTTTTCAGTTAAAAATTTAGAAAACAAAACAAAAACTGACATTGGATAAAAATTAATTTAGCCTAAATACATTAAGTTCGGCAAAGCTCTGAAAAAGGAAAAAAAAACTAAAACATAATCTTATAACAGGAAGCGTTAGGAAACGTTCATCATGGGCAGAGCTGCCCATCCTGCCTGTAATATTGTTTGTTAAGCACTTTGGAATCCTTAGAAGTGAACAGAACCACATAACTGAAGCTGCTGGACCGCATTTCTCTGCTCCCCATTTCTGCTGCAGTATCTTACTGTTAATTATTGTTATAAACCGCAGCTGGCTGGTGGGAGAGCACCAGTCAAGTATGTTTTCCTCTGGAACTTAACTCCAGGAAAAGAAAAAATTCTGAATATGCATTGCATCAGGATTAAAGGCAAATTTTGAAGTTTGCTTCCAGAGAAAATGCTGGTGCATTCGAACCCTGTTAATGTACAGGGGAGGGAGTGCCAAAGGACAAGAGCACTCCACAAATACAGCTGCAATTCCATGAAGTCAGAGCAAGCAGCTCCTTGCCCACAAGATGAGGTAAGTAGGGGATGTAGTGTAACAGCCCACATAACACCAACAGATCTTGCAGCTCTGACTATCTGGGCCGTGAGGCCCCAAAACTAACAATATTAAGCCTATCATTCGTATGGATTTCTGTATTCAGCTTGGATTTTATTTGTGGACTTCATTTGACAGTTCTAGATCCTGATTCTTTTTAAAGTATTCTCTCTACCTTTGTTATTATGAAGGGGTTGCTTTTTTTTCTGAGCTTCCAGTACGCAACATCGCTATCCGGTAAGAGATCACCGACAAACTCTCCATCCTGTTGGACTCAGCAGAAAGTTTGCTACTGATTTCAGGGGAGCAAGATTTTCACCCCACAGGAAATCAAGGTAAGTGGGAAATAATACTCATTTCATCCAATTAAATAGTAAATCTCACACGTTTTCAGGATCTCAGTCGACAGACATTTCCTTTTTCTGTCAGGAAAATACAGTTGGGAGGATATGTAACATAAAGTACAAAAAGGTGCTGTAACACAGAGTGAGACAAGGGGGCCAAAGCTGTAAATTCCTTCCATCGACATGGTAATCTGTATTTGTAAAAGGCCAATATTGAGCAGGCAGTGAAAACAGAAACGCATAACCACATCACATCATTCCACTGCCAGAAACATTCATACTAATTTCCACCATCAAACACACAGTATGATTACTTAAAGGTTTTTTTAACCAATCCTACTTATAAAAACAAAATCCTCAAGACGGTATAACTCCACATTTTCATATTCTGTAACATGAATAGACATCAAATTGGCAACAATCTGTACCTTGTGTACAAGCCTCCTTCAGGGTCATTAACACGGAATCAACTTCTTGCAGTAAGTAAACACTTCTTTTTCTCCGTTTTTATGTTAAAAATTGAAAATTAATCTTGCAAGTCATTTTGAACCAGCAAAACAGGGTTGACAAAGCAAGCACTGTAGTCTGATATCTTTTATTAGGCCAACTTAGAGTTCAAAAATATGCAAGCCTCCTTGACCACACACAAGTTCATGTATGCAGAACTCCAGGCTGGACCCATAAAATGTATTAAACTACTTGCTTTGTCACTACATATATAGAGAGAGCATATATGTATATAATGCATAAGCATACACATTTGAAAGGCTTCAGAATAAACTGTTCATTGATACAGGTTTAAAATAACAACTCTGAAGGACTTCTGTGGGTTGGCATGTAATCTTGCTATATATGACTGGGTTTAATAAAGAAAATTTAGCAGCACACAAAACAAATCCTGCTTTTGATTTCTAATGAGGTCTAATTCCCATGAAAAAACTCATGACTCTTAGTAATAGCGTTAGCAACCATAGGTTCTTTGCTGCTAATAAGAATAACAATGAGAATACACGGCAAAGATATAGCGCTGTGTTTAACATCAAGTGCTTTGCAAGGAACAATACAGAGGGTTACTAACCTTGTAATAGCTATGATACCTCGAGATGCTCTATGCAGGTAAAATCCGCTCTAAATGGATAGGTCTCCTCTGCGTAAGAATTCAAATGTTTCTAATGTTGCTATGTGTCCACAACAAGCTGTGTGCATAACCTGCTCACCTCTGCTTTTCTTCCCACAAGCATGCAAACAGATCACCACCCAGTTCTTCAGCGGCCCTCAGTCCTCATGACAAGCCTTCCACCCAGGGAACAGAAGGGACGGTTGTAGGAGCTGCATACAATTAACATATCAAAGAATCAAAGTGACGAAGGCAACCACTCTTCTTTCTTCAAGTTCTGGCACCTGTGAAACTCTTTCTGGGTATGCAGTCACTTTCAGGAGTGCAGTCCTAAATGTGAGCTACTCATTGGAACAAAGACTGAAGAACCGGCGTCCTTCAAGCCTATGTGCTACCAGCATGAGTAAATGTGAGTATCGGTGATCTCTTGGTGTCTCGACAGCCCTCAGCTACTGGAACTCTGCCAGCACACACTGTGGCAATACCTTGTGCTCTGGTTGTATATGCTTTGAGATGGGTTGGTGGATCTAACTTGATAACATCAAATGTGGCTCTCATACAGTCTGCTAACTCATTTCAAATGAGTTTGAAGTTGATGCTACATCTCTTTAGATTTGATCCTGAACAACAAAGGCCGGTTGAGACCAAACAGCATCAGAGATTTGCAGAAGAGCTTTGTCTCACTAAGGCAGTGCGTTCAGGAAGGATCAACATTTTGATCCTCTACCGGTGAACTAGGTCATGGGAAAAAGTATTGGTAGGTGGACATACTGATTAATAAGAAATCTGAAACCACCTTTAGAATAAATTTAAGATGTGGCCTCAGTGTTACCCTATCCACCTGAAAATAATATGGAGGATTAGACATAAAAGCTAGAACTTTATTTATCCCTGAGCTGAGGTAATGGCTACTAAAAATGTGGATTTCATTGACAGATGATTTAGTGAACGTGATGACAGATGCTCAAACATGGCTCCATTAAAGATAAAAGCAACACACTTAAATCTCACGAGGAGGGATTTTTTTCTTATTGGTAGAGAATGTATGTCAAGACCTTTAGAAACCTAGGAACCACATAATGAGAGAATAACAGAGAATCAGCACTCGTAAGTGTCTGGCTGAAGTTCCCACTAAATGGGCTTTGATAGATCACTTTTTACTGACAACAAAGACACCAGAAGGATTGGCTGGATTATAGCTCCTCACTGCAATCTATGATGAAAGATACTTCCTGTTGCCAAATGGAAAGCAAAGGAGAGGGCTTTCTCCCTGGAAATATGGGGGGGGGGGTTGCACTTTTAGAGTGATTCTAGTCCATAGATACCATCTGAGAACATCAAAACCATCAGGGTCAGAAGGATGGGGATGTAGTTATAGTATCAGGCAAAAATATTGGGACAATAGGTTCCTTCACGATGGCAGTTTTATCAGTGACTGGGAAGATACTAAAGATCTAAAAACTAAAATTAGTTATGCTCTGGCTTCTGAGAGTTGAACCTCTACTGCCTGTTGCAGTGCCAGCTGCAATGCGCTGGCTCAGTCAGCCTCAGCGTTTTGTGTCCCTTACTTGTTTGGTAATGGTTTTAAATTGGAAGAGGGGAGATTTAGATTAGATATTAAGAAGAGATTCTTTACTGTGAGGGTGGTGAGACACTGGAATGGGTTGCCCAGAGAAGCTCTGGATGCCCCATCCCTGGAAGTGTTCAAGGCCAGGCTGGATGGGGCTTTGAGCAACCTGCTCTAGTGGATGAAACCCTAGATGAACTTTAAGGTCCCTTCCAACTCTAACCATTCTATGATTATATGGTATCAGTAAGAGTGACTGAAAGGCTAGCAAAGAGCTGTCCTCCCTTTCCCTGTGGGCCTCAGTGACAGCTGACTGCTGATACAGCACTGGAAACACTGGTCTTGGGTGCAGCTGATGACAGTGGGTGGCCTCAGCCCCCTCATTACCAGGACACTAGAGGAGAGAAACAGACACTTCTAACATGTGGTTCTTCTCATCATAAAGGAAATGTCAAAAACTGGTCAGATGAGTAATTTCACAGAATAACCTACTCATCTCCGTTAACCATATATGTTACCTAAGGTGACATGCTTAGATACAAACATCCATTTGCAGACATCTACATTTAGATTAGAAGAATCCCACCTTGTACATCTGCACTTCAGAAGAGGAAAACATTGGTGCCTTATGGCACAGATGCACCTAGGAGATCATATTATCATCACAGTCTTCCACATTACGAAGACTAAGAATTTTGACACCCACGTCTTCTCTGGGCATTCACCACAAATGACACACTGCACATTTGGAAGGAATGTGGCCTGTTTCTCAAGCACAGAACACAGATTATGGCTGCCATGTCATACTTTGTTCACATATGGCTTAAAGCCTGGGAATTTCATAAACCTGACCATTAAAATAAATTGCACACATATTAAGTACTATTTTATTTATTTGCCATTAAACACAGAGAAACACCTACCATAACAAAAAATATAGCAACTATGAAGTACAGTAGTAACAAACTATCCCTAACCAATATATCCAAGCAAACAGTAGGGCTGATCTACTTCTTTGCCAAGGAAACAAAAGGCAGAGGTTTGCAGAGTTTGGGGCTGCTTTTCACCTTTGGGCAGAGTCCTGTGCAGAGAAAGTATATGTTCTGTGATTTAACACACTCAGAGAAAAATAAGCTTTTTATATTGCTTTGTAACAAGATTCCTCCATAATATTTTCATAATTAAAAACTAGGAGTAGGCAGGTGAGAGGCAGAGCTGTTCCATGTGAACAAAGAGATGAGAAAGGAAGGCGTAATTGGGGCTCCTACTTCCAGTTCCTACTGCACAAGCTATAAAATTGCTGTAATGTCTTTTTCAGAGAGCTTTATAATGTTATTTCATATTGTCTTCCAAGCTGGAGTTGGTCTACAGACCTCCTTTGATATGTTTACACTCAATTAACATTAATTAATTTATTATGAAGGGTACAATGAATGATCTGTTCAGTTGACCAAATGTAGATATCTACATAAGAGTGAGATTAATTGTCTCTAAGCTCCATTGATTGTATTGAGTAGTTTGATTACAAAGAGCATTTAGACACCTAACTCACATGTGGACACCTACATTTACCCCAAAAATAAACACCTAAAATCTCTCCCAGGCCTCACAACTCTACTGGCAGATAGGTGAATATTCCAGACCAATTTAGTAATGAACTAATTATCTTAACAAAATGGAGATGATCTGAAAACAATAGGAGGCAATTCTACTGTGACAAAAATAAAGCCCTTAGGCAGCACATGAAGGGTGAGGGATGATAGGCTAGGGAGCAGTTCTGAGAAAAATACCCTAGGATTACAGCTGAATAAACTAGCTGGATTATAGCTGAAAAAAGATTAATTAACAGTGCCAGTTTGTTATGAAAAAAGCAAGCATAATATGATGGGTTGTACAGCTGACAAGGCACATGAAAGAATCCTTCCATTCTGTGTGGCACAGGTTACATCACATCTAGTTTTGGGCACCACACGTCAGGAAAGATGCAAAATGAAAGTAAAGCTGCAAGAACGGCTGAAGGTAAAGAAAAAATAAACTGCTCTCAAGCCATTTCAAGTCAAGATCCAGAAGAGGTAGCAACGGGCTTAACTTGCAGCAAAAGAGGTTCAGGTTACAGACCAGGCTTGTACACAAAACTTGCATACGACAAAAAGGAGAGTTTTCTAAAATTATTAAAGACTGGAGTGAACCAACTTGAGAGGTTCTGAAATCTCCATTCTTGGAGGTCTTAGAAAGCCGGTTAGTCAAATATCTGTTAAGGGGAACACGGGTATATTTAAATCTGCCCTGATCAGAGGGAAGGAGTAGATGACCTCAGATGTGCTTTAGCAATGCTTTCTATAATTCCGTGATGATAACCCATTTTAGAGATACAGAAGCAAAAATATTACTTGCCTTTGACTACAACAGCGTGCCATATCCAGAATTAGGATACAATACACAAATATATGCATACTACATATGAAATACTGATACAAAACTCTGCATGCAATTTCATGTGGTATTTTTATATCTGTTTAAGTTGCCTGTAAATTCCCCGAAACAAAGATACCAAACAAAATTCGAAAGAATGCAGCAGTATCATCTCTGTCATATCTAAAGATCACTTTCATTTTGCTCAGTGACTCCCCTGCAGAATAATGCTAACACAGACCCAAAAGTATGATCTCATCCTTTGACCTTTTCAAAACAGATGGGTTGGGGGATCACCATGAAAACTGCAACTTCATAATCTTCCAACATGGTTCAGAAACTATGCCAACCATTTGCACTCAATTAAGGCAATTTTCTGACATTATATTTCAATCACCTTGTGCCCTAGGTCAAAAAAAATGCCTTGTAATTTGTTCTAGATGGCCCAAGTATATACCCACAACTTCTGTGAGCTCCTATGGCAATACTACGAGCCTTCCAGGGAGGAAGGAGAAGTATAAACACGGCAATTAACATGTTAAAGCTTCACCTGCCTACGCTTCTTCCTTTCTGCAATGAATTGTCTTGTTACTGTTATCTATTTCTTAGAAGTTTTTACCAAGTTTTAGAACTCAATTGAATTTCTCAATTCAGTTTCAGGACAGACAGTCTTATCTGCATCACGGAACTCTGGGGAAAACATCTGGCATAAACGGTGTGTCTCATGCTCTGCGTCCTGCTACCCTGGGATACATACAATGGCTCTTCCCTGTGCCTTGGGGAAACCCTCTTGAAAATCGCTGTTCAGCACACTGGGATTTTAGATACCAAGCCTAGAGGGGTAGTCACACATGCCACCAGTCTTTAATGCTCATGACCTTATAAATTAACAAGGTCATCAGATCTATCAGATTACAGTAAATTCCCTGTGCTGTTTTTGGCTTCTATAACCGCTCAAGTAGCAGCGTAGAAGCCAGTGGATCCGGGTCAGGCACTGTCTTCTGGAACTCCATCAGGGACACTCTCCATCCAGATCCACAGATACTGTAGCACAGAGAGTTTAGCTCTGCCATCAGGTCAAAGACATGATCGGGATTTGTCTACACAAGGCGCTTTGAGAAAATTAATCTGGATCAAACAAGTGAAGCACGCTATATTGGATTTAAACTCTGAATAAGTATCTGTACAGGTGCTTAATACTGTTTAGTAAAGCTACATTAGAAATCTATTAGATTAACTTCTGTGTCTCACAGATAGGACTTTTTGATGCCGAAAACTCTGTCAGTGGCAGTTTCTTAACAGGAACTCCTTGATGACAGCCATAAAACCTTCCTTAAGAAGGAGAGGCTCTATCTAAACCTGCAATTCTTAACTAGGCAACAAGAGGAAAGATGGCAGTTGTGAGAGACCCAATATATCCAGCAGATAATAAGCTCATTACTATACATGGAGTTATAATGGGAGACATTTGGATACTGTACATTTAAATAGTGCCCTGCTCATATCAACCTTTCCTAAAATTCAGAACAACTGGGCATTCCTAATGTGGAGATTTTGCCTCTCTTTTCTTAACAATTAATAGACACCAGAAGTGATTCGTTGTGCACCTGATGCAAAGAGCAAAAATTGCATAACTTAACATTAGACATCTAAAATACAGATGTCTACCTCTGACCTCTGTCAGATGATGCTCTACACAAATGGGTATTTCTGGGTCCAACTCCTCTCTAAAACAAAATTGATGAATTATATACTCAAAATACCTGCTTCTCTCTCTGACTATAAAGAAGTGTGATGTGATGTGGTGTACACTGTTTACCTCTAAAGATAAATAATATTAATGTGTATCAAATTTTCCTTAATATTTGTTTCATCCTGGCATGCCCTGCTGAGGACGATCAAGTTCATGACTGTAGGTTTCAGATCTCTGGCTGCATGTTGTATTTCCCCCAGCCCTGTGCAGGAGAAATACAACATTGCATATCTGAACAGAAGTCAGATTTTAATGGTTTAATTTTCTTTTGGTATGTTCCAGAGATCCAAATGTTTTCCTTTTCTTTTGCTACAAATAGCATCTGAGTGTTACTTGGCTCAAACACGAATGTCTCAAGACACGATACTCACCTGTAGAAAAGACAGATGGAAAAAAGCTCTAGGGCAATGTCTCACTAGAGATTGCTCCAGCAGCCCCACTGACCAGTCTGTGACACCACGTTAAACCTGACAGATGTACTTCAGTTTGTGAGCCCCACTTCTTCAGTTTGATTTCAGTCAGGTTGGTGCTTCCCCTCACAGGCAGTGCCTTCACTTGAGGCCACAGTTTGGGAACTGCTGCTCCAGGGTTCATGAAAGCTTGAATTAGGTGTATAGAGAAACACAGAATCACAGAATGGTAGGGGCTGGAAGGGACCTTCAGACATCATCTAGTCCAACCGCCCTGCCAAAGCAGGGTCACCCAGAGCAGGCTGGACAGGAACATGTCCAGGTCAGCTTTGAATATCCCCAGAGAAGTGGACTCCACAACTTCTCTGGGCAGCCTGTTCCTGTGCTCTGTCACCCTTAATAGTATATAGTCTTTTCTGGATAAGACTAGGTGGTGACATACTAATCCAGTTTCCTTCTGCAACAGGATAACAGATGGGAGAAGCAGAAGGTGTCATATCTTGACTGTTTTTGACACTGACATTTATTATTCTTCTACCTAAGACAGAGAAACATGGTTTAGAGGAAACTAGTGTAGGATGAGTACAAACTGATTGGGAATTCATTCAGTAGTTCTTCAATTATTAGTTACTGAAATGGAAGGATGTATAGAGTGGGATTCCCCAGGAATCTGTGCTAAATTTGGGGCTTCTCTATTTCCATTAGCAACCTGAATGTGGGAAGATAAAAAAAGCTTATTTGTTATTGCAGATGACCCCACGCTAATAGAGGCTGCCAGCTCAATGGAATATCCAGACAAATTGGAGAAATAGTCCTAAAAATAGGTGGGTCAGAGGGATAGCAGGTCATCAGGGCATAGGGAAAGGTTCAATGATCTCCGAGGTCCATTCTAACACTATTTTCTAGGATACAGTCATTCTGCATTTTCTAAACTTTTTGTTGTGAGCAGTTGTGTTTAGAGTAATTGCGCCAAGACCAGCATTTCTCATTCAGCATCCTTGGAGCTGAATGAACCTGAGCTTTTTACTTGTTATAAATTCAGCCCGCTAGTTCGCAGAGTTCACTGCACTAAAGCTAAGGCAGTTAGACAGACTGCTTTTATAGCGCTTTCATTGAACCCATTTGCAAAGCTGCTACCTAGAGTCTACATTATTGCTCAGCACCACTTTGTTAATTTGGAATCCAGATCTGGTGACTGATTTAGGAAAACAGTTCAGCTAATCCCCAGTGAATAGAAATCCTCAGCCTAAGATTGTATGGCTCACCCGATTCCCACATGTGCAAATGCAGCAGCTGCCTTGCAAAGGGAAGTTAAAATATCGAGTACAAACTTTAGGGGAGTTTCACATGACGTGCTTCTTTTCCTTCCTTGGAGATCTGGGGCTCCAAAAGGGAGGGGGGGAGACAATCACAGACTTTCCAGGTAGATGACTTCTGTAGTAAGGTGGCATGTATTCTAGAAAGCTCTCTCAGGGCAGCAATTCTGGCAGAACGTTCAGAGCTACCGTTAAAAAAAAAACAATTCTGCTAATTGGCCTTGTCTTGTTTGTTGCATCAGCCGATACAATTAGGGTGCATACCCGTGTGATATCGATAACCTATATATTTAAAACTATTTCCATATAATTGCCTTCTGCATGACAAAACACGCTCAGGCAGAGTAATATGAATTGTAACTCTTCAGTAAGAGCTTCTGGGAAGGCGCTGGTTTTTATGGGAAGGCCCCTGTGCAGATTCCTTCCTGCCTGATAGGAAGTCCTTGGTTGACCCACAATCTGTTGGGCTTTGAGAGATCACACAAGGCCCATTTCTTCACTCAAACCCAGCATGAGGTGGGCATGCAGCTGGGATGTTGAGACAGACCGGTCAGTCAGACTTATGTTATATACTGCATCTGCTTCTGCAGCAGCCATCCAAATGTAGAAATGAATTAAGAAATGTAATGAAAATAACTATTTTAATTATGACAACAGTTAAAAGTAGTTTCTTCCTCAAAATTATTATAAAGACATAATAACTGCTCTCACATAACTCCTTCTGAGTGGCACTGCATTAGTGAATGGTTCTAGTGCAGCTGAAAGTAGTTTCTACGGAAGACAAGCACAAAACTTCTACCTACCCATACTTGTGAGAATATCCCTCAACTACAATTCTTTCTATTGTCACATTTACAGCCTGAGATTTGAGAGCATTATGCAAGTTTCCCAGTTATATATTTATTTATGATTTATATATGTTATAGATTTATATATGAACCTGGCTATCTCAGATGCATCCCTCCCTCTTCTCACTCTTGCTGTGCCCTCCCATCCCACTTTTTTGTACCTTCCCCCTCCCATACTTTCTTCCACTGTTTCTGAGATTTCCTCTTTTTCCTTTTAAATGAAGTTGTATGGAATTAACCTTGGAGGCTCTAAGTACTTTTTGAACTGATGCTTCTTTCCTGTTCTCAGGAGCTAACAGTAACACTTTTATGGTAATCTCACCTCCTGACAATTTCGAAATGGAGCTCAGTTCCCTAACAGTGCAGTGCAGGACACTAGACCACAGCAGCTGAAATCCCTTCATTAGAAGCAGGATATTTTTTGTCTAAAGTTACTTTCTAGTAAATGTATGTTTACAGGTGCAATGACAGATCTTTGATATAATGCCTAAGAAAAAAAATACCTTAGGCTCAAAATTAAAGCTACTCAGATACTTAACTCCTACTACCCAACAATAAATATTTAAACAGGAGTCAAATGCCCAAGGATCGAAGATGACTTCTGAGGAACGAGGCCTGTGGTCTCATCTGAGCTACCCATGCACCAAATAATTGAAGATGCTAGAATTTCTGAGCTAAACATACTTCTGGGCAGTGAATTAGGTGTTGCTGGTCTGTTTCCTGAAATCTGTATCAGAGACAGCCGGTGTGTAATAGAAATGGTTGTGTGTTACATGTGGAAAGCAAAGATCTATACAAAGATGTGTTGATTGTGTTAACTGAGTTACAGGTTTTGTAGCATCACACACAGTCCAGCCTCTCACCTGAGCTGTAACAACAGGCAAGCTGCATTTACTAAAATAAGGTAACTATTTTGTGATGAGCAAATACTATTAAAATGAGGAAATATACATTCAGATGTATGCAGAGAAACAGTTTTTCCTCTATTTACTCCTAATTTACATCTTGATGAGTCAAATCCCCACTGTTACATTGCCAAGCCAAATAAAATTTCACCGGTGATTAAAGTTGTCCTGTGGGATTATACAAAACACACGTCTTTAATGAATTTGGTCTGCTAAGTGTACATGGCCAAGAAAGAACTGCATTTTGTATCTAAGCAAAACTAATGAAGAAAACATCTTTACAGAGCCACCGGCATTTCAGAGTGCAAATAATTTCCAATTTCAATAGATGAATATTGACATATGTGATATAACTCTATATAATAAGGCTAAATCATTCTCCTGGAACCATTGTCCCACACTCACTGATACTTAAGGTACTGCAGCAGCTTTCAGCTTGCTTGGGAGCTCTGAAAGGCTATGGCTAAGATGCCAACAGAACTACTTTTAAAAAATATTTTTTAAAAAGTTTATGGCAGGTGGTTGTTGGGTTCGTTTGGGGTTTGGGTTTTTTTTTTTTTGTCTTTTGCCCTTTAGTTTCCAGCTAGTGGGCCGGATTCTGTCACCACAAAGGAGGGGGCAGAACGAGGTCGATTAGCGGGAGCATTTCGGGTCACCACCACCCGAAACGGGGTGAACCCGAAGCGGAGGGGGAAGGGCAGGTGGTGGTGCCGCTCCGGGTGACCCGCGGGGGCGGACCGGAGCCGGGGGCGCGGGGGTCGGCGGGCTGCTGGCCCTAGGAAGGGGGGGGATGATAAAAAAAAAACAAAACCCACCACCAACAAACAAAACCGAGGGAGGAAACCACAAGGTGTATTGGGTGCAGCGAAGCCAGAAGGGGTTGATGTTATCGGCCTTTTCTTCGAGCTCGGGGTTAGATACCGATTTTTACACGCAAGAGATGCGGGACGCGGACGCTTCTCGCACTCCGCAGCACCGGCAGCCCCGCCTTACCGGAGAGCACGAAGAGAGGCGGTGGCTGGTTATCAGGAGCCCCGGGAGAGCTGCTCGGCCAGCCCGGGGCCGGCTCCCGCAGGCCGGCCCTTCCCCGCACCGACCTTCCGCAGCGGCCGCCCAGAGGCCGCGGGTGCCGCCGGCGCGGGGGAAGCCCGGCGTGGGCGACACCGGGGCCGGGGCAGAGGGTGTCCCCGGGGCCGTCTGCGCTCGGAGCGGGGGAAGACGAGGCCGGGGCTCCCCCCGATCCCCCTCGGGGGCTCGCTCCTTCTGGCGCTGCCCTCTCCCAACCTGCCCAGAGCCGCCCCAGTTGTCCCATCACCGCCCCATCACCATCCCAGCTACCCCACCACCATCCTAGCTGTCCCATCACCGCCCCATCACCATCCCAGCTGTCCCATCACCATCCCAGCTGCCCCATCACCATCCCAGCTGTCCCATCAGCGCCCCATCACCATCCCAGCATAGTCCCAAGCAATCCCAGCAGCACCCCAAGATGTCCCAGCACTGCCCTAACTGTCCCAGGGCAGTCTCAGGCTGTCCCAGCCGTTCCTAGCATTGTCCCAGGACAGTCCCAGCCTGCCCCCAGCGCTGTCACAGAATGTCCCAGCACAATTTCTAGCTGTCCTAGGACAAGCCTCAGGTTATCCCAGCGCTGTCCCAGCTGCTCCAGCGTTATCCCAGGACAGTCTCAGCACCGTCCACACCGTCCCAGCACAGTCCTAGCGTGTCCCAGCACTGTCCCTGCTCCTCCGCGGGTACCCATCTTCCTCCCGCGCCTCCCCCGGGTTGCCCTTAGGGCGAGGGTCGCCCCCCGTTGTACCGTCCGGACGGCACGAAACGGAGGGACTCGGCGAGAGCAAGCCCTCGGTGACAGTCCCAGGGCCACGGGAAGGGCTAGTCGGGCCACGGGAAGGGCTAGTCGGGCTCCGGGACGGCTCACGGAGACACAGAGGGGGGAAAGGAGCCGAGGGACCCACAAATCGCTTGGCAGCCCAGCTGTAGAGTTGGCAGCCTTGGGGGGCAACAGTGAAACTCCAGCAACGCTTCAGCTCCCCCCAAGGAAAGCCCAAGCAGGGACAAACCCGCAGCTGGGGGTGTCAAGTTTGCAGAAAATGGCCGAACGTAAATTTCTTTTGCATTTCCCTTCCGGAAAGAAAGAAAAAAGAAAAAAAAAAAAAAAAAAAAAAAAAAAAAAAAAAAAAAAAAAAAAAGCTGAACCCGGGAGATAAATGACTGTCTGGTAGTAAATACTGACCAGCAGCAGCAGCTGGAGACGAATCGCCCGCACCGCCAGCATCTGAACTGCAGCGTTTAGAAGAGAAAAGCGAGATCTCCGGGCTGCCGCAACCGCCTGCACGCCCACTGGTGTCACTGGCTCCAGTGTCTGCGAGAAAAAGATAAGAGGCCGGTGCAGAGAAACAATACAAATAATAATGATTAAAAAAAAAAAAAACAAACCGAACAACTAAGAAGCAGTAATGACTTGAAAGTGGTTGCGAGCCCGCGGAGCTGCCCGTCCCGGCTGGGGACAGCGCAGGTGGCAGCGGGTGGCGGTAGCGGCGCAGCGCCCGGTGGCCCCCGGTCCCTCGGCCCGGTTCAGGGCGGCGGCGGGGGGACGAGGGGAGCGGGGGAAAACGAATACCGGCGGCGGGGAGCCCCCCGCGCCCCGCGGGGCAGTCTGCAGGCGGTGGGGACGGCGTCCCGGCGGTGCCCACAGAGCACGGAGCGGGCGGCGGCCGGAGAAGGGCTCCCCCGCTCCCCACGGGTGACGGGAAAGGAAAGGCTGCCATTCCCCCCAAACGCACGTTTCGGTTTCAGAGGGAGCGGGATGGAAATGACTGTCATTATTTAACCGCCGGGTTTTGAGAGTTTTTCGTGCTGTTCGGGGAGCCAGAAGTTATTTTTCGAAGCGGTTGTCATCATCGTTCCTGTCATGATGTATTTCCAATATACCGGCAAGTTTCCATCGGAGCAATTTGAACATTTTTACAGCAACTACTCATTTTCCCGCAAGCCAAAACCAGGCTGGGGAAGCAGATCGGGACCGGGCTGCCGCCGGCTCTCCGCCCCGGTTCCCCTCACCGAGAGCAGAGCGTTATTTGTAGTTGGTGTGTTTAACGACGAGATTTAAAATTGCTTCATTTAATTCCGCCAAATAGGAAGATAACACAGCGGTCTATAGAACTCAAACTACCTGAATTTACACCCAAATCTACGCGAAGTTTGACAAGAGATGAAACCGGTAGCCCCGGTGCCACTGGGGCGGGAGAGGGACGGAGGGGGCGGGGGGGAGGGGGTGGGGGCGCATAAAAATATAAGCCTGGGGACATCTCCGAGGAAAAGGATGTCCGAAACCAGGACGCTCAGAAACCTGACATCGAGGAGATGAGCTGGATGTTGAGCCCGGCGGGAAAGCGAGCCGTCACACAGAGATTTAGTTATTATCAGCCAAATCTCTGGATCGGGGAACGAAAAGGGGAGAGAGATGTAACGTTGGCGGCTGGAGAGAAACGGGCTCCCCGTGCCCCCCGGCCCCGGTGCCCGGCAGCCCCTCTCCGGCCAAGGGGCACGGGGCGGGGCGGGGGGCATTTCTAAAATTACACCCCCCGTTCCTGGCCACAACTCTGAAATTATAAAAGTTTGAAAAAAAAATTAAAAAAAAAAAAAAGAGAAATATAAAAATAAATAAATAAATCCAGGAAAAGCCCAGACGTCGCTGGGACACCGCTATCCAACGCCGGGTCACTGTATTTCTTTCGCTGAGGGTTGCCATTATTTGCTGTATAGATCCTCCCGCCAGTCAATCCTGACGAGCACGTTTTCAAGCCCCCACTAATTTACACGGAACAAAGACACTTTCCAGCTACGCCAGAAAAGGAAAAAAAAAAAAAAACCCAACCAAAAACCACCAAACCTCGGCTCAATTAAAAATAACGATTTTGTTCTTGGACAACTACCAGTTCTTTGCTCTTACCGTCCCGGGACTTTGATTTAACCTCTGTAACACCCTGAAAGGCTGTAATCATTTTGTCATCCGTTGCATCGTACCTTTTCGGTCCTGCCAACGCGGAGCAGCCCCGAGCTGACCGCAGGCTGCTCACACAGCGCTAGTTTGGTGGGGAAAAGAAACGTGATGAGGCGCACGGGGTTAATGAAATCTCGCAGAGATACAGTCGGTACGAGCAAAAAAATCATCCAGTCTTTAATAACCTGGGCGCACACGCTCGTTAGAGAAAACGAAGTCTGAAAAAAAAACAATAATTACGAAATTACGCAGCTCGAGATACACTCAAAAAGAAAAGTTTCCAGACAAAAAAAAAAAGAAAAAAGAAAAAAAAAAATCTCGGTAGGAGTGACTCGAGTTAAGTGCGGCTGCTGATCCTTCAGCTTCGCTTAGACGCGGAGATCACGTCCATTCCCTCCGCAGGTTTCCCAAAACCTCGCTTTTCGAGCCCATTCTGCGGGCTTGATCGCCGGGAGAGCGATTTGGGGGAACGGAGGGGGCTCCGCCGCCCGCCCTCGACCCCCCCCCAGCCCTCCGGAGGCAGAGGGAGGCGGGCAGCTGCCGGGGCTGCCCCGCAGAGCCCGGGGGGGCTGCAGGACGCGGGGCTCCCCCCGAACTTCCAAGGGCATCTCGGAGGAGGAAAGCGGGATAACGGAGTCCCTCCCGCTTCGCTGGAAGCGGAGACGCACCGTGTCAGCCCCGGCCAGAGCCAAAACCCTTCTCACCCCCTCCTCCCTCACACCCCTCTCCTCCCCGGCGCTATCTGATTTTTCTTCTCCCCCCGCCTGTGACATTTAGGGCTTGCGAGCAAGGAGAGCTCTGAGGTGGCGGTTGCCACCGCTCTCTTTCCGTGACACCACGGGGGAATTTTTTTTTTGGGGGGGTATTTTGAAAAAAAAAAAAAAAAAAAAATATATATATATATCTCAGGCAGGCGAAGGCGTTGACTTTATTTGGTGATGGTTGGCAGCACCAGCCGCGCCACCCTGGCTCATCCCCACGCTTGAGGCAAGAGGGGACGTGTGTGTATGTGTGTGTGTGTGTGTCCCCGCCTCCAGCGGCAAAACACATCTGGGAGGGAAACGGGGCTCGGGAGAGGTGCCATCTCCCCACCGAGAAACAACCCTTCCTCGACCCCCGGCGCTTCCCTGTCCCCCCCCAACTCCCCGTTTCGGGGCACCGGGAGCGGCTTTCGATCGCCGCCTCCGCGACCCGCCGCTTGCTTTAAGAAGGGAGACTGAGATAACATCCCTCTTGCGGGAAACGCACAGCTGCTAGAAAAAAGTTGTTAGTAAAGAGCATCACATCAACTCCCCCAACACTACCGGGAAAGTCGCTTTTTAATAAAAATAAATAAATAAATAAATAATAAATAAAGAGCAAAAGAAAGACTGGATTTGATTTCTCCGTCCCATTTTGGAACGCGGCGAGTTCGCCCGGAGGTGGCCAATAAAAGACTTAAAGTTTGCATAAAAAAAATAAAAAAATAAAAATATCAGTAATAGCATCAAAAGCAGAGTTCAGAATGGTGTGCAAAGCCGGTAAACGCCTGGACCGGAAAATCCAGGCGTTTGGAGCTGAGTTTTGTCACTTCGGTTAGGCTGCTGATGTCACCAGCGAGTCGATAAGAAAGAAGTGAGACCTGAGGGGGGCAAGGGAGAGGCAGCAAACGCTTCTTCCCAAAAGCCGGAGGTTTTTTGTTTGGGTTTTGGGGTTGGCTTTTTTTTTTTTTTGAGGTCACTCCATCTCGACTCTTTCGTCCTTTTGAATATAAAATAAAGGTGACCGACTCATTTTCCCTGTCCCTTCGCCGGGCTGGGGCGACGCGGTGACTCCGCGCACAGATTAACTCGAACCAAGATGTGAAAAAGTTCTCGGTTCTTCCCCCGGTGCTGACCGGGCGTTTCATAAAAGGTCGGTGTAACTGTCCGAGCTCGCTGCAAACTCGATTAAACTCCGAATCTGGAGAACACGGTGGATATTTGGAGCTTAATCGTTGCTACTTCTATATGGAACACGGCAAGTTGTTTGCTAAACTTTTGATAGGAACTTCAGAGTTTCCCCTGTTTATCTTAAGAGCAAAGAAGAGTGCAACACGTAGTAACTTTTCCATGGAAGGGATCTATTGCCCGGTGCAGGAAACAATCGATATCCCTTTGGAAAAATAAAGTACAGCTCTTAAAAACTTGAGGGTAAAAAAAAAAAAAAAAAAGTAAATAATAAAGAGCCTTGTCCTCCGCTTAAATTATCTTTCCCCCTCAAAACCCAGCCAGCAAACCGCCACCGAAGCAGGCGAGCTGCTCTGTCCGCAAACCTGGAAAAAAAATAAATAAAAAACACAAAAAAAAAAAAAAAACCCAAACCCGGAAAAAAAAAAAAAAAAAAAACAAAAAAAAAAAAAAAAAAAAAAAAAAAACGCCTCAACAAAAAAAAAAAACCAACCCAAAAGGCGGAGGCATTCCTGACGGCAGAAGTGAAACCGTCTCTTGTCCAGGTTTCCTTCCGCACCCCCGAGTTCACCCCCCCCCCCCCCGGGGAGGGCGCACCCCCTCCTTCGCACCCCCTCCTTCGCCTCTCCTTTCCATCTGCCCTCGAACATTTCCACCACAGCCCTACTTTTTAATCTTTTGTCTCAGAGGCATGGTTGGGTTTTGGTGTTTTGTTGGGTTTTGGTGTTTATTGTTTTTTTATATGTGCCAGGGCATCACACTCCCGTTTTCTTCTCAATTTTAGGAAGGAGCAAAGCGAATTGCCCGCTCACTCTCGGGGCAGTTCTCGGCTCTTTCCAGGAAGGCTTATTCACGGTTCATAGTTCGGATCTAGCCCTTATTACCACCATTTACTACCTTCCACCACCAGTCAATTTTCACACCATCACTTAAAGGGCTGTTCAAAGAGCTCACTTCAGCCAAGGGTTTCGTACGCAAAAGACCACTCGTCTTTTGAGCGGCAGTGAACACTGTCCGTCTTCGAAATAGGCAATTTTCGTTATTTTGGTGCCCCCCCCCTTTATTATTTTCTCTTTTAATTATTATTTTTTTTTAACCCCAGCAGAGCAGGCAAAGAGTAGCCGCAGTCTCCAGGGAGAGCTCACGGAGGATGAGCAAAGCGCCGTGTCCTGTGGCAAGAGCGGCGAAGCGGGACGGAGAGACCTCGCTGCGAACCGCCAAGTTGGAGAGGAGGAGAGGAAAGCCCGGGATCGGGGGGATATTTCGAGAAAGGAACCGCGCTAACGGGTTTTTATTTTATTGACTCGGAGCTTTCCCCAACCGGGAATTACCTGCGCTCCCCGCTCCCCACCAAGCCGGGGCCGTGCGTGGGGCTGGGGCGGGAGATTTTCAAGGGAATTCGCACTCTCCCCCCCCAAGAAAATCCTCATCGGCGAGGCATCCGCTGTGGGGAAACACAACTGAGAGGGGAAATCATCCGCCCATAGATTTCACGTAGGAGCGGGGGGGGAAATAAATAAATAAATAAATAAATAAATAATAATCCAAACCTCGCCCGGTCCGACGGCTGCATCTCACATCCCCCGCGTGTCCCCCCCACGGGTGTTTTTAGGGCGATGGCACAAGCGGTGTCACGCTCGCCCTCCCCAGCCTTCCTCCTTCCCTCCAGCTCCTCTCTCACCCCGCCGTGACACCCCCGCCGGCCTCGGTGCTCGCAAACCAGGATTTCCCCTTCTCGACACACAAGGTTTCGCCGAAGGAGCGGGATCCCCGCGAACGTCTCCCCGAGCGTGTGGCGGGCGGCAGCACCCAGCAGCTCCACCGAGCCCCGAGGCCGGAGCCCGGAGCCCTTGAACAGGCTCGGGCAAGCCCGGTCCCGGCCTCCGCCCGCCCGGGGCACGGCGGCTCTGCCTCCCGGGGCGGGAGGGGCGAGACCTCGCTCTCCAAAAAAAAAAAATAAT
>NW_015094510.1:16313227-16313892 GCF_001431845.1 Calidris pugnax | reverse complement strand
GGGAGGGGGAAAACCCCGCTCCCAAAAAAAAAAAAAAAACCAACCAACCAAAAAAAAAAAAAAAAAGAAATAAAGAAATAAAAAATACGGTGGGGTGTTTTGGGTTGTTTTTTTTTTTTAAGTGTTGCTACCCTGCGGCGGAAAGCTCCCCCTTCCCCCCCCGTCCCGTCCCGCGGCACCGGAGGGCGGTGGCCCCGGGGGTGACCGCTCAGGAACGGGGGAAGGGAAACCGGGGGTTGGGGAAGGAGGGTGGGGGGGGAAGGAAGGTTGAGGGGAAAGCTCGGCACCCGTTTGGGAACACCGTCCCCCAGCCTGGGCGGCGGTGGAAGGCCCTCCTCTGGTGTTTGCAGTTTTCTTTGTTTACATTCAGTTTAGAAACATTGGCCTTGGGCCAGAAAAGCGCCGGTTGTTCTCCCCCCACCCCCCCCAAACACACACAAACACACACTTCCCCCCTTTTCTCCTCGGACGGCGGAGGAGAAGAGACTTCGAACTTTTACCACCACCGCTCCTTCCCCCCCCTACCCCCCCATTCCCCAACAACTCGGTCTCCCAAATTAACCCTTCTCCAACCTCGAAAAACCGGAGTGGGATGGGGGGGGGGGGGGCGGACGGGGCGTGCACCTGCCCTTGGAGCTTTCAACCAAAGGGGTCGCAACAGGTTT
>NW_015094510.1:16261714-16311432 GCF_001431845.1 Calidris pugnax | reverse complement strand
AAAGTTAAACCCAACTGCCAGGCTCTGGGGGGGGAGGGGGGGGTGGTTGACGCCACGCTGATTAATTTGGCCTTTATGACGTTTTGTGACGTTTTGGGGCGCGTCATTGTACAGCCGGCGTCACTCGTGGGGAGGGAGGCCGGGTGGGGGCCGTGGGGTGGCTTATTAAAGCCCCATCTCAAGTGTCGTGTGTCCCCCCAAAAACCACTCTCCAACCCGGGAACACACTCCCAAATAGGGTTTGGGCATAGGGAAGAAGCGAGCCTAGAAGCTTGGAGAGGTGGCCTTGTAGGCTTCATTGTCCAGAGTGGACAATCAGAAGCTGATTTTAAAACTTATTTTATTTTCTTTTATTTTTTAAAAGGGGAAATAGCTTTAAAAACCCGAGGTCAAAACCTAAATTTCGCACATTGTACCCTTTCCCCAGCGTTCTGAGCGTAATATCAAAGGGTTAGAAACTCGTTGCCATACGCCGCCGGGAGGGGAAAAAAAAATGGGTTTGTTTTTTTTTTTTTTTTACTCAACTCTGTGAAAATAGTGAAGTAGTACTTACCCACCGCAAAGTCAATAAATCCGTATCAGGCTAAAAACAACACAAAGTGTTTTACAAACTGATACTTGTCAAGAATCGATTGCCAGAGCGCGGCGGTGGGAAATTCTTACTGAAACGCCAGCATTTACTCACTGCAAAAACTCAAGGAACCGTGAAGCCCCGTTTAGTGGGTACGCGCCGTTTTTTTTTTAATGTGTTAATGGTTTGGGTTTCTTCAAAGTTGTATTACTTTTTGAAGTCTGGGTGTTTCTATTTGTGCAGAAAATAGACTGAGAAGGCTTTGAGCTCCCACTGTTACAAAAGTTAAAAGGAAACAAAGTTGAGCTGCTAAGTCGGCAGTCTGGAATGAGTCAATAGTATCTCCTTTGTCCTGCTGGCTTTTTCTGCTCTGCTGTATCTTTGCTCTATTTCCTCTGCACAGGCAAATAAGCGTTTCTACCCCCAAGCCTATTTAATAGTTCGACTTTATAGGTCTCCCGGCTTCTAAATATTCTGACCCACCCGTCAAATTCAAACCCATCTGCCTCTGTACAACAGTTGTGGTACTGTCAACGACAGCACGCTCCGTTCTTTAACCACCTCGATACTTACACATTTTCCATTATTTATAATTAATGGGGCAAATTATTCTTGCTTTGTTGTAGTAAACCTTCACGGGGGAACAAGTGTGCCTTTTTAAAGTATTTCATCATCAATCGTCTCTTGTCTTTCACAAGAAAAAAAAAAAGGGGGGGGGGAGAGGGGGGAGGATTGGGATGGAGGCACGAAGGAGATGTAAATAACTCTCCCCCTCGTTTACTCGGGGATTCCCTGGGAGTCTCAGAGGGCAAGGAGGTAACATAGCTGGCTTTTCCAACGGGATCACAGGTCCTGACACGGGGTCACGGAGAATCTATGCCTGGCTAGCCCTGTGCTCCAGTTTTGTTTAGCTGGTAGCCAGTCCCTGGAGGGATCAATGTCAACTTAAGCATGCTAACTTCTACAAGCAACGGGTTGGCCACTGACCGGGAGCTGTAACGGGCTCCTGGAGGGCTCCCTGGATCTGCTGCCCTTGGAGCTCCAGTGCTGCTGCCAGGCTCTGGAGCTCCTCACAGAAAGAAATCCAAGTGGTAACAGTATAAAGCAAACCCCAACACTGCCTGTTTTCTGAAAACAAACGGTGGGTAGATGTATTAGGTGGATTGGAAAAGCGGCTTGGGTAGGGATGGGGTTTATAGACTGAGGCACAGAAACTGGAGCCAGCTCCCACCACCGTGAGCTAAGTTTCTCTGCACTTCAAACCCACTTTGCTCTCAAATTCTGGCCTTGGGATTGATGTTAGCCCTTCTGCAGATCTGTCCCACTCCCACAGATGATAAACAAATGTCAGTTCAATATCCCACATTATTATTAGTGTTCAGCAAATAAAATAGGAGCATACTTTCTCTGTATTACATACATGTCTTAAATTAGCCCATTAAGAAAGGAAGTACATACATATATATATATGCAAACAAACATACGTATCTTTTCACATTAATAGCCCTTTCTGGTTTAACTATCAAAGAGCACTGGAGACTAGAGTTGGGTTACTAGAATACAAAGAAAAGTGAAACTGTATTAACTCCTCGGGAGGTTGAAACCTGTATTTTAATGTATACAGTATGTAGTTTTTACTTAATTTTATGTTACAATACCAAGGTTTTTTAGGTCTGCAAGATCAAGATAATTTTTTATTTTAGAAATAATACCCAGCTTATTATTAATTTTTCTTAGGCCTCCTTTTCTTTTGATTACCTGAATTACATAAATGAGTCATTTGGCCTATAATTATCTGAATGACCATTCCTTTCCCTTTTCAGTCTTGAAAAAGTTTATCAGTCAACTTCTGCTGTAGTGCTGTATCTGTGACCATTCTGACTTATTGCCATATAATTTTATACTCCCCTCTTCCCCCACCCCCCCTCAGTTGTCCAGTTCTTTTAAAAAATGCAGCCGCATAATTCCTAATGACAACAAGCAGTTTTTTTCTGGTAACCATAAAGGCCTATGCTATGAATTTCTCCAACTTTCATTTAAAACTCTAAACATGTTTCTATCTTTTCGGTTGTAAAGGGTGTTACTAACTTAGGTTAGGAAATTTGACTGACAGAGACAGCATAGTCTTCCTGGTTCTGCAAGCAGGCAGTTCCAGTGTTTCAGCTTTTGCACAGTAGCACTTTAACAAGCAGCAGCCATGCATAACTAACAAGACTGCAAGTCCAGTTACTGCTTTTTAGAAGCCTGTACCCAGCTCTTAAGTTATCCAAAATGTCCATTTTAAATTGTTGCAGACATATGACAAAGCTATTAACAGCAGGAAAGTGCAGTACTTGCTCATGACGGATAAGATACAAGAGGAGAAAAAAAAGTTTTTAAAAATGGAGCCCGAGGCACAGGAGGAAAGCAGCACAAGCTCCAGCTATCCTTTTATAGTAACTGGTGTTTTATGGAAAGTGGGAAAGAAGAGAAAACTCTCCCTTCCTTCCAGCAGCTAGAAAGCAATGGCATGGCCCTTCTAACTGAAGATTGATAGCATTCTTAGACAAATCTTTATGCAGGTTTCATTTCCAGCATCTGGAAGTGAGAAGTATTGTTTTCCCCAGTTCCTTGTCTTGAACCTACTTCTGGATTCTAGGTCTTATCATTTAGCTCTATTGATGGGTGTCTAATAGAACAGCTTTCAATTTTGGCATTAATGCTTCATAAAAAGCAATATATTTTTCAGAATATCTTGTAGTACTGTAGTATTTTTGATGAATACTTTCTACGTGTACAGTTAACATTATGAATACTACATATATAGATATGTTATTAGCTAATCAGGGCATTACTTTAAGATGTGTACATAATGTATATACAAGATACACCAAGCACAGATTAAAAAGGTGCTCTCAGCCTGGATTACAGCTACAAATAAATCTTTTGTAAAAGATGAATGGAGATTAGGAAATTAGTAGTACTTCATCAGATGAGAAATAAGCCCCTTAGACTGCACAAAGTAAAAACTAAATAGGCCAAAAACTAGGCAACACTAGTTGGCAAAACTGAATACCAAAACCACTGTACTTTTTTAGGACTCTTAGTATCCTTGTTTCTGGCTGAATGTAGTATGTGCATGAACATCCTTTCTTATAAAATAATAAATTTCACAAAGATTCCACTGTATGACAGTGTACTGACTGGCTGTCACAACTACTGACTAAATATTAATTTTGGTAGTCTTTCCAAGTTAAATCTATGAACTACTATATCTGGATAACTTTTAAATCCCTACCCACAAGTGAAACTCCAACAAACCGATTTCCTGACTTGCACATTGTCTATCCTTCTTTGTAAAGATTTGTTTAGTAATTTACTTTAGTCCGTCGTTTTTATTTTTATTAGTTGGCTAGAGAAATAATAGATAGTCTCTTTTGAGTTTATTTCGTTTTAGTTTTACAACACTAAACAGTGCAATAAACACTGCAGGCTAACCAGAAGGAGCTCCACATTAGTGCAATCACTTCAGTTTCGTAACTCCTACAGATTTTTATCCCTTACAAGCATTAGAGCAATGATTTACATACCAGCGAGGGAAAATGAAAATGAGGGGGAAGCTCATTATAACCCTGTAAGTGTACTTAGTTTCTCCTAACAAGGACTAGATTAAACCTGGCCTGCGTCACAAGAACTGTGAAGGATGAGAGCAAAGGGTCCTTCCTCATAATGCTCCCGCATAATTAATGCTCTCTTCACCTCAAGAGAGAAAACCAGACCCAAAATAGGAAGGAGGATCTGGGCTACTATTCTTTCACCTTCGCTCCCCACCCCCACCCTTTGAGCTGTAAAGAAAGGATCAGGTTGCACTATTTTAAAAGCTGGTGCAGCAGGCACACTTCCTCGCTGGGTTGGAGAGCACTGGGAGAAAACCTCTCTCAGAGCTCCCTGCAGCAGCTCATGCTTCTTCACAACATCCTTGACTCAGGACTGGGCCGTACCAACAGAGCTAAGCCTTCAATTAAGTGATGAGAACTTCCCCTGTAAATGTACCGTATTTTTAGGGATGTATAGAAATAAGAATACTATGGAACTAACTTACCTTGGACACATGGTTTTGAAAGCTTCGTGCTCGATGCAAGTCATAAAAACCAAACTCTCACAGCAGCTCAGCACTACAGGTAAAGCAGACCTGTAAATAAACGAAAAAAAGAAATTAAGCAACAGCGTAATTTGCTGAACGTGCTTAAACAAAGTGGATTGATTAACACATTAAAGAATATAATTGCTGTCTCTTTCATCCCACCTCTAAACGCAGATTACTAGTTACTGTTCCTACAGACGTTTCAAATTAAATCATCCAGTTGATGTTAAGCCCATATCGAGGCAGAAGATGGATGGTGTTTTGGCCAAGGTTTGGAATGGGAGTTCAACCGAGGGCCATAATCCTGTCCCCGATGCAGAATTTCACCAATGGCTTTTCGATTCTAAGATAGGGAAAATTAAAACTGTCCCACCTCTCACTGAATCTAAGAGACAAAATAATGCTTACAGGATGCCCCCAGGCTACATATACTAAGGTTATAAGAAGTCTAAAATAACTTGAGATTTTAAGTAAGTGTTCAGCAACATTTCGTTGACCTGTGTATTTGTCTCTTCAAAATCTAAAAGTCCCAGTTCCAGAGGCAAGGTGCCTAGTTAGCAGTGCCTGCTGAATGTCTAAAGGCTAATCCGGCTAGGAAGATCTCCCTTAAAGGAGTTCTCATGCCGTGTCCCATCTCCACATAAAAGAACCAAAAATTAACACTGATTGAAATCCTCCAGCAGTCTTCCATACTCTTCACATTCGATATGAAGACGTGACTGGGAAAGGGCAGTGACAAGCCTCCGATCTCACTCTGGGTGGGATCTTTCTGTAGGAATTGTGGAGGGAAGCCATAAGCCTCCTCCTGTTGGAACTGGGGAAGTTTTGGGTGCAGGGGCAGAGTCTGCAGGCAGCGCTGCAGAGACACCGGGCTGTGAGTCAGGGGCATTGAGAGCCTCGAAGAGCTGTACTGTTACAGTGGCCCAAGAGTGAGAAGCTATTAATGCCCTTTAATCGTGCCTCAGCCCCTTTTACCTGAGCTCTCTGAGTTTTAAAAGAAACAAAATCTCAAAATTCCAGGCTTAAAAAAAAAAAAGGTTGAGATCTATAGATAAAAAGCTGTATATTAGATCTAGATATTACTATTGTAGTTGTTAATAATGCATGATTTCAACATACAGACTGGCAGACATTTAAGTCAAACATAAGAATTAAAATATTTACAGGTTGTGGCATATGACAAGAAATTTACTAATAGTAGCAAAACCATCCTTTTCTTATTCTGGAGAGAAAGCCTGCTGGAAATATGCAAGAGGCTCATGGAAATGGAGGGTAAGATAAGAAAAGCAGTTAAATGGAATATGCTGAGTTGGATGACTGAAGTCTTCATCAAATAAGAAAGCAGTATCCTATTTACTTTCTGATGCTGTGTGAGTGAATGAACTTAAGCCCACACATTCTCTTGCAAATCATGTCACAAGGATTCTACCTCTCTATGCCCCAGAGGTCACGAGTGACCATGTACTGACCCCTGACAGGCTCTTGCTGCCTTTTCTTTAATACTGCAAGCATACACGTCCCTAACCATTTGAGCCTATACCAGTGCTATACATGGCATGCTGTCTTCCCTTCTTTTTTTTTTTTATTTTAGCAATCTATACTGCCCCTCCCCAAAAAAAAGTTCTATCATCTTTTATGTCTCTCTACAGACTTTCTTGCACCGAGAAATTTCTCCATACTTAAGCAGCTGTGTTAAGGTATAAGGAAAAACATAAAAAGATAAGATTATTTCGGGGAGAGACTTAGCAGCTTTTCAGAAAAAGGAATATTTCATTTCAAAGAAAATAAAATCTTTTTCAACGGAAAGAGTCTCATGTTTATATTATCACTAAAACTTTTGCTGAAAGGGGAAGAAAGAGTAACTGTAGACAGTAGTTCAAAAGGAAGTTCTGTTACAGTACAGACCAAAAACTTGAAGTTCTTAGAGTGTATAAAATACATAATCAATGCTGAACTTCTGCATTTGCCTAAAATACCAAGCTGTGAGTGTCCTTTTAAAGCTGCTCTTTAATGTGTTCCACAAGTCTTAATGCTGAAAGCTATACAAGGAGATAATTAATACAATAGCATTTACCAGGAATAAAACTGAGATATTCCCACATTGAAACTTCTCCAGCTCTAACAAAGACACCATTCAAAAAAAAAAGGCATTTCAAAGACCACTGTAGATGCTGGACATAGACTGATTCTTGAGTTAAAGACAGACATCCGCTAGCCAAAAGGAATAACTACAACAAAGGAGAAACTTTAAAGTTTCAGACTTTCAAGTTTGAGACCTCTAGTTTGAACTTATCTATGTTTTCACACATCAAGTAGGTTCAGTGGAGTTAGAAATATCCAGTATACGTAATGAAAACAACCTCTATCAGTGGATACAGCATGAACATGATAACATATGTTTTCCAAGCCTAGAGCAATTGTCAAGCAATTACTATTTGTCAAGGCAACGCACTTGATAGCCGGGGTCATCTAACCCTAAGCCATCTCCTTCTACCTTACCCCGAGGTGGGTGGCAGTGATGTAGCTGCCCAGCTTTCTTTAATTTGCTGTGAAGGTAAGTTGGGGAGGGAGGTTTCTCTCCCTCCAGGCAGGGAGAAAGCCGAGGGGAGGCCGAGGCAGCGGCGAGGGGTGCAGTCACTTCGCCAGGGTGGCTGACACAAGGAACAGCTGCTGGGGTTTTGTTCCAAGGGGAAGGAGGGCTGGTGCAGGTCAGAGGGGACTCCTGGACAACTGATGATTAACCAGGGCTTTCTAAAGCCCTTGCAAGGCCCATATTGTGTTTGTTTAGGACCCAGAACTACAAGTGCATGTTATCAGCAGACTGGGTGGATTGGTTTGTGTCTCTTGAGTTAAATTACCAATTCTAAATACCTTTTAAAACAGAGAAGAGAAAGACCTTGTCTTGCACAGCGTGTTTGGGTCCGGTTTGACATTTGCTTTTTTTTTTTTTCTTTCATTTTAAAGGCCCTTATTCAACTAAATATACCTTACTTACAAAATAGGATTCTTTTTGCTATCCATGGCTGTACAATTTTTATTGAGTCATCTGTATAACTAATCTCTGATTCTTAATTTTTACGTTTTATCATAGAAAAATTAATGGCTTTTCTTTACCACATGATTCAGTCTTCCAATTATAACTTGTAAACTGTGTGTAGATAGAAAATGGAATTCAATTAAAATGTAGCAAAAGAGCGCTTCATTTTTTATCAGTTAAATTAAATAACCATAGATGTACATAACATGTAAGAAAATAGTCAGAACATACCGCACTGAAAAGTGATTTATTCAGCAAGGACTAATCACTGCTAGTTGGTGAACTTAAGTGGTTGCTTCTGGTCAGCACGACCTTCAAGACTTTAGAACTAGTACATCTCATCCTCTTACAGTTTTCGTTCATGGACGTGATGAGAAAAAATGAAATTGCTTGCTTTTTCATCTCCCAGTGGATTTTTCAATTTTGAACATACTAGTCATTAATATAAAGTAGATGAGTAAAGGAGAAAAAAAAGCTCTCAGAAGCAGGTTCAGCATTCTGTAGTTCCAGCTGCTCTGCCAGTGACTTCCACCCCTTCTGTGGTTTGACTTTCTCTAAAACTTTGGCATAAAAAAATATGTTGCATAGTATTTTTATTGGGTTATTTTAAAATATTATAGTAAATTTAACCTTAATACAGGCTGCCCCACTTCCATACTTAATTTTAAGTGGTCTTGTTAAAAAAGAAACATTTAATTTAACTAAAGTGTACATATAGAACTCATTAAACATATATTAATAATTCCAGGAGGCCACACAAGTAATAGGAAACGTGGATTCCTACCTTTCTGATTTATCAACCATTTTTGCTATAGTATGTTCAAAACAGAATGGGTTCCTACTGTGCCTGCTGGTGTACATGCAAAGTTAAAGAGACAGAGCCCTGGCACAGAGGTTTGCCTTCATTTGCTGAACACCTGAGGTGTTAAAAGTAAAAAGCCAAATAGGAGAGGAGTTGGTTTTTTTTAAAGCACTGGCTGTTCAGGTGCAGATTTACCAGCAGCAGGAGGCAGGGGGTGAAAGGATGCTATACGGAGCTTTAGATCCTCCTCTGTTCCTCCATCCCTTCCTATTCCCCTCCTCCTCGAGCTCTAGCTGCATTCAGCTATGCCTATCTACTGAAGATTGGAAGGACTTTAAGCTAACTAGAGAACTGAACATAAGCATTGACCACCTTAATCTTTGTTAAATATAGAGACTTCCCTTTGAATTTCCTTGTCCTTGCTGATTGACTCAGAAGGATAAACATACTGTCAGGACAACTCCCCAAGTTGAAAGGAAGAGAAGGAAAGTTATTTCTGAGAGCGTCCAAAGGTTGTGATCCTGGCTCGCTGAATTTTGGAACACAATTTACAGATTTGGCATTACAGATCTGTGGATTCAATTTATTCACTTAACAAGGATTAGAATAGGATTGCTCTTCCCAGATTACTGTGATGGAAATACCACTATCCCGTGGATTTTCTATTCTTTTTTCTTGCTCTTTTTTTTTGGCAGGCTCAAAGATTTCTTTTCTGTAGTAGAGAGAATCTGAAGGCCAGCATGAAGAACAAGAAAAGTCACTACTCAAAGTTACAACGGTAGCTACAAGTTTCTGAAGAGATAAAGATGAAGAAAGTTTAGTTTAGGTAAGGGCAAGATTAAGCGAGGAAAAAGAGATGAGATAGAGGCATTGATTAACATATGCCATAAAATCTTTGAAATACCACAGGCTATGCAGTTAGCAAACTGACTGAGATTGGTTCTAGTTGGTTGAATTTAAAGAGGGGAAAGTCCTGGAAGTATTTGTTTCATTTTTACAAAGACTGTGAGTAGGCCACGACTTATAAATAAACCGTCTTTTAAGAATACAGGGGAGGTCAGTCTGGTTCAGGCCAGGCATACACTTGGCCAATGGTTGTATCTCCAGCAGCAGACATAAGCCAATTCTTACCCAAGTACTCTCTCAGAGAACAGCAAGACCAGGACAAGGCGTATTTGATATTTCCCATGGGTTCCAGCATCCAACTTTGGTTTAGCTCGGGGGGGTTCCTGGGCCTGGAGTGGTTTGTCTAGTCAGTGACCTTTACTAGATCTCTCTTCCAAGGTCATGTGCAGTCTCTCCTTAGATCCATGTGAACTTCTTTCATCCATATTGTCTAGGCAAAGAATGCCATGAGTATATTACTCATGGCTATATAAAACAATACAATTTATTGTATTATTTGGTTTGAACCTGCCTACTGCCAGCTTCATGTGATGCACCCTCATTTTTTTATTGATAGAGAAGGTGAAAAGTTGATCCCTGTCCAGCCTTTTTATGTGTGATTTTAAACATTTATTGCTGTTTTGAAGAAGTGTTACAGGGATGCTGTAATTAAAGTCTCTGAATAAGAGTCCATTGCCCCTGTGCTGGAAATCTATTTCTTCTTAGCTCTGCCAATCAAGCACCAGTTTGCCTGCTCTCTGTGGCAGATGCTGAAGCTGCTATTGCACAGAAGTCCTTCCAAGATACTGGGGAACTGAAAGCTTAGATGAGCACATTTTGAGAGAGCCATTCTTCCCCACTGTTAGCGAAGATGCATTAGGGGAAAAGATGCAGTCATGCATATTGTGCTCTTAAAACCCTGCTGGTCTTTCTGCAAGCAGAATCTGAAAGAATAGTAGGGAGTGGAAATGAAGAGAAGAAAATTTGCCAATCCACAGAAATCAGTCCCATTCCAAGAAAATCACTTGCTAAGAACTAAAGCTCAAGGAATCAATGTAAACTTTATCTGAAAACTGAAGTAGAAAACTGAAGATAAAGTAGTTCAAGCTTCCTCTAAAGGAGGAGGGCATTGTTTCTAGAGTTTGGCAGTAGACCTTCAGCAGGCACAGTTAACATAATAATTAAACCAGCAGAAGCTTGTAAGAGTTTCCTATTATTTCAGTAGGAGATGCATAACCCATGCAGTATACTCCCATTTTCCCTGCTATGTCTTTTACAAGGCACGGGAATATCTCTCAAGCAGGTAGGAAAGCCCAGTTTCTATTAGTAAAAAATTACATGGATAGGTAATAAAGGTGTCTCTTCAGTAAAAATATCAACAAAGGCCTTTCAGAAATCTTACTATGAGGTAAGGGATATTGTGTCCCTGTACAGAAGATAAGCACCTATTGCAGAGAAAAAGTTCTCTTAGAGAAATTATGTAAACTCCAGTTAAGTGTCAAAGCTATTAAACAGTTCTGTACTATTGAAGTAGAGAAGGTTAAGGGAGACTGATGATGCTAGGACACTCAAACAGAAAGTCTTTTCATTTAGGTCCGTGAGTAACTGCAGTTAAAATGACTCTATTTGACACAAAATGATGTGTACTGTTGCAAAATAGTTTCTGTCAGCACATTTCACCTAGGCAACGCCCAGTCTATCAGATATAATCATACTGGGTTTGGCTGCGGGATCTGATTATTATTTCGGAAGAGTGTGTTTGGCCAAGCAGGTAAAGAAATTGTACTGAAAGTTTCACAAGACTCAAAAAAAGGCAAAAAAAAAAAAAAAAAAGGCATACAACCCCCATGTTATTAACAGACAAACAAAATGTTTTTTCAGGAGCTCTCAGCATTCCTCTAGTTAGAACAGGACACCTATTTGTGCCTGTCATGAACAACTGCATGTTTGGCAGTCCCCATTTGAGAACGGTAACTCAGACAGGTTATTGCTGATACGCTGAAGGTTAGAAAGGCTCAGAGCCCCTAATGTTACCAACTCTAACCCCAAATGTTGCCTGGTTCTGACTGGCTTAATTCAGAGCCATGTGTCATATAAAAGGTCCTGAAGATGGTCTTGCCCCATGCTGGCTTGTTGAAAAACATATAATTAATTATCATATGGACTATCAGCCCTTCTTTGGTAGCTCCCTGAAAGACAAAACCAAATGTATCTTTTGTTCAAGGCAGAGGGTCCTGACTCTCAGGTATTTATATGGAGACAAAGCAACTCCTGAGTATTGCAGAGATTTCTAATGTGAGCAAATCGCTATCTCTGAGTAGACCTGTCAGTCGCCCAGACCTCTGGGACATTAAGGTATGAAGACGACACTGTACTGAGTATTGTTTGTTCAAAGTTTAATGAGGAGAGGACTTCTTTGTCTACCACAGACATCTGATGCAGCATGTACCAGGTAGCTGCAAGGCTGTTTCAGTCAACTCTGTGCACAATGTAGATAAAGTACAGAACGTTTTGTGAGAGACTGTAAATGCTGAGATGTTTTCACTGATCTTAAAAGATGACCTAGAAGCTGATTTAATTGACCTGTTACTGTCTGGATCTCTCCTCTGGGAACTAAAAAGCTCTTGATAATACGATGTATAACAGCAAAACCATAACCAAGTGTTTCAAATCAATGTTGCTGTTTCTGTAAGTCTGAGAACTATTGATCACAGAGTTTCAGACTTCTGTGAATCAATCATCTGGTGTGGTACTACACTTAAGTCCTTTATCTCCTGAGGCTCTGACGATGACTGCATTTTCTGGGAGGAGGCAGGGGGAACACAAAACCAACAGAAAATTCCTGCTTGGTTCACGAGAAATACTGAAGGGTAGCACTCAGTATAATGTAGCCCCGTGTTCCTATGAGGAATCTAATGTCTTTTCTCTGCTGTGTGGACCCCTATGTAAAAATAGACATCTTGCAGGCTGGCAGTTCAAAATCCCTGAGGATTAGTGATTGGTTAGGAGATTATGGATACTACTCCAGTCTGAATTTGAAATAGCAAATGAAAATGCTGAGGCACTGGTAGTTGACACTGAACTGCCAGCCCCCTCACCCTTCCTGTAAAGTTGTAGATACAGAAGGCTCTGACGCTGATTTGTAATGGTACATTTGCTGCTGCAATCAGTCGTAGAAGGGAATCTATTTCTGGTGTTTATTGTTTCTAATAAGCCAGATAGCTTATTAGAGAATAAGAGAGAGAAAAGCCACAAGACCAACCAGTCACTCAGCACTCTGAACAACACAGTGCTGAAAATACAAAGACAATCGCTACTATTGGGGCTATAAATACATAACGCACTCAGCACAGAGCCAGTCACTATCAAGGTCCCTGCAGGGAGTGTGCAAGTAATAAAATAGGTCTTTTCAGGCCTTGGACTTTAAAATACATGAATCAAAGACATGCCGTATTGCTGATGAATCTTTTATCCCTTGCTATGTGCGTGGGCAGCAACTTGTGCTGGGAATCGTGCTCCTTTTGCCTCCATCAGACTTCCCTGCCAATACAAGTGGGCCCTGTTAGTGGATATGTCCCAGAAGCTCAGAATCACAGCTTTTAGGACACTGAGTAAGAGACAATGTCTTAAATCATAACTATAGCTTTACTTGTGGAATTTAGAAATAAATTGATTTCTGTTTAAGGGAAGTCTTCTCTCTCCTTCCCCTGCTGTATGTTTCCTCTTCGAAAAAGGAAATGTTACTATGGGACATGTTGCTCTCTGAAGAATCACACTAGGGAAAACCTTACATCCCAGTAACTTATGATTCCTTTACCATATATACAGAGATATATCCAGTATGTTAACTCAAATTGTATTTTGCTAATGGTCATAAGGAGACTTAATTTACTACATGAAATTAATTACACGATTACATATAAAGTTGAATGAATCACACAGTACATATACTCCATTATTTCCATCTTTGTGGTATGATGGAAATAATGAAATCATGAATGTTTGTACTCACGATGCTACTTCATGCCCTGAGGACAGTGGACATGAAGGTGCTTCAAGCAGTAGTCTGCTGATAGCATCTAATGGACTCCACTTGTCCAAATAAATTTGTCCTTGCACTTACAGGGCACGTACACACCAGCAATGAAATCCGTCTACACAAGCATTCAAAGAAGCAGCCAAAAGCATCCCAGATGAGTTACTCATGCTCTTTATAAAAATTGAGCAATTAAAATAACTCTTTGTGCTTTGGCCAACTTAGATGGAAAACCAGGCTATACAAATTAACATACACACAATCTCCATTAAGAAAGCAACCATCTCTTTATACTGTTAACTGTATATCACGATATTAGTCTGGGGAGCCCAAAACTACATACAAGTACACTTTCTAGTACTCCAGAGAAAATATTTTCTTAATTCTGACATTTTCTTATGTATTTCTCAAAATTGGCCAAAAAAACTTACACACTCTTAGATGCTAACACTTACACTTTTCAACCTATATCCAACCAGAGGATTGTCTTTCTGAACTACAGTTTCTACTACTTTGTCCAGTCCAATTGTGGTTATGTTAAATAAGGGGATTACCACCACTTTGAAACATTATTAAAACTACTAAAATAGAAAAACTCATAACTGCACACTGTGTTTTCCCAATTCTACCTCCAACTATACAGTCTTCTGCCAACTTAAATAAATATTGTATCATTCCAGTTTCCTTGTATATGGTTGTTTACCTCACATAATCAAACTGAATACATTCTTTTTCTTCCTAACTACCCTTTCTTCTTATTGTTTCTGAGTGTCCTTATTTAACCTATAAGCAATATTTTCAGAATTATTAGTGGTAAATTCATTTGCACCTTTGAAAATGGGGATTAGATCCTTCTATATTACTAGCTCTATATTTTTCTGAGTATTATACTATCCAAGATAGACACAAGCACCTTGCTAGGGGTTGATTTCTGTAGTAGCTGCATTGGGCCTCTGAAGATATGCAGGAAAACTGTATTTCTCATCATAACAAATCCTCTCTGGTTAAGTGAATATTTTCTTTAGTCAACAAAAGTTATTTTTAAGCTGTTCAATAAAATATTAAATGGGAAAGCTGGATATATAGCTTGCATTTTATAACTTCAAAACTATAAATATAAATGTGAATTTTTAATTACAAAATTATTAAATGAATATGAATGCAGAAAAGCAAGTTCTGACAAGTAAAACCAGGCAACCTTAGATTTCAATTGTAAGTAAAAGGAACACTAGTAGTTTTTTTCATTTTTCTCAAATTGTTCAAGTCATTAAGGCATCTCACAATTTAGAACCACTATTCTCTCTTCACAAAACATCTTGGATCATAAACTACATCTTTGACTTTCAGGATAAATCACGTCACTCAACTTTTAGATGGCTTTTTAAAGCAGTATTTCACTTCTATCCAGGAATTATATTTTCCTATCCTTGTAAAAAAAGTGTAAGTTAAACATTCTGAAGTTATTTCCTAGACGTGTTCCTCCAAAAGCTTCTCTGACCTATACTGTTTTTCTTCTACGTAAACTGTATTAATATAAAGGTAGAGTGGTATGTGACTCATATTCTTGAATAATTCAATTCAAGTTGACAACAGTCGTGCCCCTGATTGGCTTCTTTTAGAAGGGTTTTAAGACTTTAGTGGTCTCTTTCTAAGTTAATTCTCAAATGCCATAAGTAGATGTCTCCTACTTTAAAAAAAAAAAACACAGACCAAAGCCAGGTAAATCTAGATGATTTAAGTGCAGTATTAAACAGAAAAGTTACTCTAGAACCCCTTGGTTCTCTCTCGAGATAAAAAGACAGAGCGAGCTACAAAAATGAAGTACATACTTACATAGATCTTCCTCCCTAGGAGGTTCACTGAGTGAAAGCCATTTGATTCTCTGTACACTATCACATTTTTAATACAGCTGCTTCTAATAATTGAAACGTTTCTAACACAGTTTGAGGGAAGAAGGTACAATAAAATGTCCATTTGCAAACGTTCACAGCCTTCCCTGTCACAGACCCCATGCAAGAAAAAACACTGGCATATAAACACTTTCATTTGAAGACTTTAATTATTGTTTGATATGAACATGTAAGTCCTCAGGCGGCTAACAGATTAACACAGTAATAAATATAAACGGTTTTCTCATCATCCTTCAAATTGAATTTCTTAGAAAGAAGAGCCATGCTAGCCAGTATTGTGAACAGACTGAATTCTGTCAGTATTCTGAATAGGCAAATGATCTTCATGCCTTCACTGTCCTTGCTCTGTTACGCTACATATTTTATGCTCTAACAAAAGCATATACAAAAATTATTCACGTTATAATCAAGGCCATGAATGTTGGTAACATGAACCATATATATTCTTTAATGTTGCTTTTGAGTACAGGAAAAAAAAATATCTTGAGGTTTGGAGCAGAAATACAAGTGATACTTTCTAATATCACTAACTAATTTCACTTTAGGGTTCCATTATCACAGCATAGATACTTGGTTTCATTTTTATTACTAACAGGCTTTACTTATCACAGTAAAAATAGGCTGTTAACCACAGAAAGTAAAATTAATCATCAAAGTTCTGGTTTTGTTTAGGAATCAGACTTTTTCAGATATTCTCTCAAATAATAAAATAGTTATCTATATGTGACTTAAAAGAAACTACATGTGTTTTGAATGCAGAATATTTCCCCATACTATCTACAAAGATATACGTACCTGAAGAGCACGTGCTAGATAGAATTAGAAGCCAAGGAAAAAGGGTATTGACAATGCTGAAACCAGCGTCCTGCCCAGAGGCTCATGTAGTGTAAGCAGAGTAATAGTACTGCTTGCATAAACAGGTAAAATGCTTTATCCTTATCAACGATCTGTAAAAGGAAATTATATGTATATCAACTTTAAAATGAAAATAAGTGAAAATGAAAATATAGAAAGGCATACAAAATACAAGCATATATCTATTGATAAAAAATTGATATGTGCGTTTTTGGTGATTTATCATGTGTTCAGATTATCCAGTTTTATCTCCACATTCCAAATTTATTTTTCAAATTACTTCTTAATATTATAGATTGTTTATTGAGTGAAGCCAACAATTATGAAGGAAGATAGATGTAAGAGCATTGTGACAATGGAAATTTTTTGTCTAATCTGTTCTAAATTGCCTGTGAGGAAGATGCTCCAGCATCGCCAGATAGCCTGGTTCCAGTCTTTAACTGTCCTTGTACTTAGATGGATTTTCCAAATATGTAGCCTGTTCTTCTTCACCCTAAATTAAGATCATTTTTTCTTGTCCTTCCACAGCTAGATACAAAAGGCAATTGATGACCATCTTCTTCACAATAATCTTCAGATGTCAGATTATTTCTCCCAGTCTTCTCTTGAGTAAACGAATGCAACTCTTTTGAAATGTGACTTATAAATCTTGCTTTCCAAAAACTTTTTGGTCTCCTATAGATTCACGTTTACCTGGAAATCAAAACCATCTTCCATTTCCAGACTTTATTTTAGCACAGAGATACAACAATTTTCTTCACTGACTTTTATTCTGGCCATTTTGCTTCATCTGTAAAAGCAGGTATCCATGTTATTTGGAATTTTGTGGTGCTCCAGAGCAGTAGGCCCCACAGACCCTTGAAACAAAATACATCTGTCCATCTCTTCAGTAACTTCTTTGGAAATCAGTAATGAGACTTAATTTTCTTTGAATGTACAATAATTCACTTGTTCTTATTTTTTCCGTTTCTTCAAAGAACTGGATAGAACAGGGACTTTGTATACTTTCTACCTAGTAATACTGTAACTTTTAAAACAAATTATCATATTCTTAATAAATAAGCAGACAGATGGATGGATGGACAGGCAGACACAAATCTAGTTTTCTTTGAGAATTGAGCATAATAGAAGGAAGATCTGACTCAAAATCTGTATGTCTCCCTGTTGTCTCAAAATAGATCATGTCTGCTGAAATGGAGGTAGAAGGATGCTGCTAATTGAAGTATACTATAGAGTCTCTTATTGATGATTAAACAATTATTAGTTCATGGTAAACATACATCATGTTCTGCATTGTTTTCAATGAGTTTTGTCTGAATAAAGCAGAAATATTTTGGACCAAAAAAAGTAAAAGAAAGGATGTAACATAATAACAGATCAAAGAAGTGCCGTAAATGCTGCAGTGGCTGGTTGTCTTCACATTTATTTCCAGATGCCTGCCTTTAAAGAATCTAGTCTCTTTACTTATTTTGAATCAGGGAATCAGGAATCTCCACATTATTTCCTTGGAAATAAGACGGGAGTAGGGAGGGGCATGGTGTGTGAGAGTGAAAAAGTGGGCAGTGGTTTCTGACATCTAGCCCAGATTTTCTGCTTCTTTGCCCTACTTCACTTGCACAGACTATGCAACTACACCACAGTCACATACGAAAGTTCTTCTAAGAAGTGGTTTCTACGGTTTGGTTTTGCTTTTTAATATTCATACAGTTTATTCATAGAGTACTTTCATAATGAATTCCTGAAATTTAGTAGTTGTTCTTTGTAATCTAGTTACTCTATCCATCTGCAAAACATCCAAATCCCATGATACCTAGGTGTGCTCTCAATAAATTAAATGAGTAAATAGGCTTAAGGGTTCCCCGCAGCATTATGCTCCTGCTCAGAGCCACCCACTCCCCCATCTTTGGAACAACCTTTACAGTTCCTCTACCCTCCAGCCAAGATCCTGATGTCGTCATCTCCTCCTTGCCATGCTCCATCTTAGCTTTCAGCAGCTCCTAAAAACTTATGTCCCCCCACTTCCTCAGGAAACACACAGAAGCAAACCCCCAACAAGTGAATTATTTAAGCAGGAGCGATGGGCACAGAATGTACGCGCAATGAGGAGAGAAGCAGTTTATGAACACTTCTGTAGCAGAGAGTTGTACCTGCACTATCTGCCGTAACAGTTTGCAGAATCTCTTTTCATAGAAGTCCTAAAATGACTTTTTTCCTCAAAACAGGAACTACCAGTTCCAGCAGTTCAGACATTAGAATATATAATGTATTCAGAGAACAGTGGACAACTTCAAACACTTTGGTTGGTTGTTTCATGTCATTTGCTAGAACTATGCTCGAGGGCATCACCGTATTACAATTTTATATAATGCATTTGCATTTCAAAATTACAAGATTATAAGAAATAACATTTTTTTTTCAGCCAGGTATGTAATATCCATGGCAGATTTGCTTTATGTTTTTCTCCATCTATGTGTATATAATTCTACTTTCTTAGATTTTTCATTGATATTCTCTTGCTTTTTTTAATGTCATTTCTATCATTTGCCAGAACATAACTCTACTGAAGCCAAAGCAAGCCAAAGGTACAGAACTGTACATTCATACTATAGAATTGATTTTTCCCAACATAGTTCCCCACTATGTTGCACATACAGTTGATGGCAATAGAGCAAAGCCAGAATAGCCAGTTGGTTCCTCCAGAAAAGCTGCCTGCATTTCTGCAGGAATGCTTCTCCAAATGCCTCATCTGTAGGCAAATTTATTGCTGAATAGTTGTTATGATGATCTATTTGCTTCCCAGTGTTCCATTAAGAATCATTTCCTATTAAGAATTGTTTCCAAACACCTACCTCTCAACCTTCCTTCTCAACTTCAGGCCATTTTCATAGAATCACAGAATCTATGATTCTATAATTCCTTTGGCCTACAGCATCCTAAAAATTCTGTCCAATTTATTTATTTCATAGATGTCCTTTATGTCCTCAGCACTCACCAGAGGAGCTGCCCATCTTTCAGAATCTGCATATAGGTTTTATTTGAACAGTTTATTTCCTCTCTTTATCTCTGAATAACTTCAATGACAATATTCAACTGAATGCTAACGCACTGTGTTCCAACATTGTCCCACTTGCCACATTTTCCCTTCCCTTTTTATTTTCTGTCCTCAACCTTAAGCAGTTAACCCCAGGTTACAAAGTAGTCTATGAATGTAATTTTATTTCCCCTTTTTTGTGTTTCCTGCATAGAGTTTTCTACAACCTGTAAAATCAGAGATGATTGTGAAAATAACTGGTGATCTCACTAGGTCAAAATATGACCTGGAACCTAATAGTAATTACATCGCATGCTGGAAACCTGTCCAAGTAATACAGAGATTATGTTAATCCCAAGATATTATTGCATATCCCTTTTTGAAATCTGTATAAATATTCAGTAAAGCACTTATCCCATCATGTGCGTGATGAAGTCACTATTTTATATTGAAGCGTGCCCACTTCAGCATCAGGTCCTTCTCCAAAGTCTCAGAATAGAACACCATAAACAAATGCATTATATTTCAGGCTTTTATCCTATAACGAGGTCCACATAGGTGGGACCCAAACTGCATTTTAATAATGAACTAAAATCGACTTACCCAAATGGTCACATACTGACTTTTTTACTGTAATCTTGCTTATTTTTAAAAGAATATTCACTCATCTAACTGCCTTTCCAATTCCTCTTTAAAAATACTTCACATTAGGTAAGTTTTGCCATTTATTGTCCTCCTCTGACTGATTTTTCAGACTTTCTATGCTTGCTTTCTTTTTAATTAAGTCACACATTATATCCAAACTTACACATTCACTGACATTTCTGTTCAAGAAACAGTAGTCTGAAAGATACCTATAGATTATTTGTTAGCGTGCCATTGCGATTTTCACTTTCAGCAGGCAAGTATAGTTCTAATTACTTCCAACTGCATGTAATTCATAAGGTTACCCCTGTGTTACGGAGCTAAACAGGGCCCAGGCGCACGCTGGGGTTCTACCACCTGATAATCCATGTTAATTGCTAGCTCTTTGGTACACTTTTGGCCCAGGCCAAAACAAGCACAGGAAGATCTGGGGAAGAGCATGGGTTAGGGACTGCTCTTGGTAGGCAGTATGACTGAGGCTGCCCTGCTTCGGGACAGCAGATGGGTCAGCCACGCAACTGTGAGCTGTAATTTGCTACCAACTCTTGACTGGGCTGTGGTGCATTTTGTTTTCGAGTCCAGATGTCATCTAAGAAATTAAATGCGGTTGAAAAGCGGTGGAGAGTAGGCGTACCTTCTTGTGGTCCCATCACCAGACCTAAGTGCAGGATGAGAGCTGCTGGCGTGGGAGAGGGACAGACCAGCCTTAGGCTGACTGTGACCTCCCCATGACAGGCCAATTCTCAGCCTGTGAGGAGGAATCTTGGCTACCTTGTGCTACCTCCAGCGGGCAGAGCAGGGGTACAGAATCTGGGTCCCTTCGTATTTTCAGACACTTATCTGTATTTTCAATTACCATTTTTGTTTGCTGTCTCTTCAACTATCTTTTCAAACAAATGGTTTGTAGACAGTGGTCTCTGATTTCCTTTTATTCAGTATTACTCTATTGGAAACAAAGAGAAAAATTAAAAGTTGAGGAAATTTGAAGGAAATCTGTTTTCTTTAAAAGCTTCACATATTTTCAGATTATACTAGCAAAAATATACTAACTAAGCAGATAATTAGGCTTTCTCAGATAGCATCATGTGGTCCAAGCTTTCTTTCTGTTTGATCTTTGCACGATGGCAGGCTTGAAGTTCCCATTTCCAGTTCCGTTTTCTTTTTTCCTACTTCATACTTCACTAAACATTTATTTACAGCGGAATCGTGCTCTTAGTCTCTTGCAATGTCTCTCTCAGAAAGCTGAACCAGCTTTCTGCTATTACTCTTCAAACTCTTTGCATTTCTGTCAGTGATTTTCACAACATTTACCCTTTTTCTGGTCTCTTTATTAAACCAGAAGTATTGTACGTTCATAAGGTCTTCATTTTAGATCTAGTATCTTTTTATTTTTCTGATTACTATCAGATCCAGGACTGAATTAATTTGCATTACTTCTTCCAGTTGTTCTAGGTACTACACAGAAATATCCTCCTGTAGCTCTTTAGAAACATTTCTTGCATGTATCTCAAATTCTTCCTTCACAGCTTTTCCCACATTTATTTTCATATAATTTCCAATATATGTATGTACAATATACATATATATAACGTATATATAGATATAAAAATTGTAGAGATCCTAGAGAAATTCCATGAAACAAACCTTCAACACAATCTTCATGGATTATTCATCTTCCATTTTCATTTGTGAAATTATTTCTGTGTCTGCCAGCCATGTGAGTTGCAGGATCTGCAAGGAGGGTCGCTGTTTGATAAATTATGTTTCCCTCACCTTATGTTCCTTATAGAGCATGGGATAGTTCTATTTATGTTTTAGCCAGATTTGTTTGTGATGCGATCAAAGACCATTTCAGGGAATTTGCAGTGGTGCTGCACCTCTCAAGACCACAGGTACCTAAGCTGTGTTTATGAACAGAAAGTCCTAATTTTTCATTGTTATTTCCTGCAGGACTTTATAGATTAAGTATGTTTTCACATCTCATTGTAGCAATATTCACTAATCTTTATTCTCCTCTTGCAAGTGTTTCCCTATGGGTACACTTTGCTGAAATTTTTTTCCTGTTTTGTTAGTATTTCTAGCTATGCTCTCCTCACTGTTCATCATATATTAAAAAGAAGGATGATTTAATTGGTTGTTTTAACTGAGACATTATCACCCAAAAATTGCAAATCAAAAATACGTGAACTTGAGTGTAAAAATAATTTTATCCTCAAACTACAACTCTACATTTTAGATTAGTAGTACTATTAAACAAGCAGTAGTTTTGTAACTTAACAAGCGATATCAATACAGTACTCTAAAAACCAAAGTAATTTTCTAAAACTATGCTAATTCAAGTCAGTTTGATGTACTTCCCTCTAACAATAATATGCCATTGTTAGAATTCTATTATTTCTCATGATGAGTAAGACCTTATTCCATAACTACTCTACTGTAAAATGAATACAAGTATTAAGTAAGGGACTATTTCAGGATCTGTATTGTATTATATAGTTAATAAAAAGGATAAATCTTCAGTAAGCAGCGGTGACTTAACTTTATGCATGCCAATTTATACCATTTGAGGATATACACCAGAAAATCCTAACAGGTTTTAAATGGTTTTTAATATTCTTTCTTCTTCTACAGATAATTTTAACATGGTTCATTTTTACAAAATTACTTGCAGTTGATTCATTCTAAGAAAAAACTTACTGCTACTACTGTTCAAAACAAAATCTCATCATCAGTGTAACTGTTTTAGAGATTCCAAATCTCTTCTGCTTTCTAATCCTTGTCTGTGATGTCCTCATGCTCGGTAAATGAATCTGGCAAAGAAGGTGCTTTTGTAATGGGCTCAAAATTATGCAAAGTCCTGCTTATAACTACACTAGTTAAAAAGTTTTAGGCACCGTAAATGACATTCTCAGCCACACCTCCAATCATTTTCTAATAAGTTGCTATTTCTTACTGTTATTGCAAACTACTGTAAGTATCAGAAGAGGCTTCAGAATCATATTTTACACATCTAAACTGAAAACTTGTGAATGTCACTATTTATGTTTTATCATGTACTTGGCATTCTTTTATTCCAATCCAAAGAATTCAGATTATCTAAAGAATATTTAGTACAGATAATAAAATGTGTACTTATCTAGCCTTCAGAAGACATTAACTTTTATTTAATATTTCTGCTATAAGAAAGCATGATTTGCAAAAATTCTCCCGATTTTATGGATGTACATCTTTTAGTTGACTTTTTTTTTAAAAAACTTTACTGCTCATATTACTATCAATATGAAGCACTCTTTCCATTAGCATTTCTCCTTATCTGCAAATAAAATCTAAAAACTTCTGCAATACCGTTTATCAATGCAGCATGTTTGCTTTCATTCAGATGCTCTTTTTAAGTTAGCATTCCTATATTGAACAAGTACCATAAGTCTGTATTTTTACAGCAATGTTTATCTCTGTCCATAATTATAATTCCATTGATGTAGGAGGTAAGGTACTTTGATCCTATGAAGGCACATGCGTCATAAAAAACTTAGAATGCTGTCAAGATTCTTATCTGGTTTACTGCAAGTCTTATAGAAGTAAATATATTCTTGTGTATATATGATCATGCTTACAGTAATATTTTAGGCAAATGGATATATACATGGAAGAAAAATGGATTGGTATTGAACCAAAAGAGTTAGGAGAGTCCAGTGCAGAAAGGAACAGGAAACTTAGGTTAACAAAAGGAACAAAAAAAAGGGAGAAGACAGAGAACTCAAGTCAAGGAGAGATCTTTAATAAATATAAACCAAGAAAATATTACCATAGGGAGGAAGAAAATAAATTTACCTTTCAATAAGTCAGACTTCACCAGTACACAACTTTTACAATCTATCCCACTTCTTGCAAGTGAGCCATGTAGGACTCAATTTTGAAAATAAAGACTAATGCTATACTTTGTTAAATTTAAATGTCTTTAATACGGATTTTATATTCTTCATGTTTAATTTTACACTTCCATAAACATCTTGAAATTACATTAGAAAACTAACACATTTTATATGAAGGCAGAAGAACAATACTTCTTGACTATTCAAAACTACAAAGAATCCATAAGTGCCGTATTCTTCTTTTTCTATGTCTTCACTACAGTACTATCTCTCACAGACAATACTGGTATCAGCATCAAAGGAAAGGGTCAGCAGTCTTCCACAGCAGAAGTTAGGACACTACTTTCAACAGAGAAGGTAGGATGGTCAGAGAGGTAGTAAGTGAAAAGCTTCAGAAGAGATGGTAGCTAGATAGAGCCAGGAAAAAGAAAAAAAAAAACAGGGAAAGATAAGATAACAAGATCGAAAAGGACAGGAAAAAACAATATACACAGGAAATAGCAACAGTAACAATTGTGCTTATTTGTTTTAGAAACAGTACATGAACACCAACAGAGAAGGTGAGGAAGAAGGCAGCCATTCTTAAAAAGAAAGAGGTCTGCAGAAAAGAGTTAGTATGGTATGAAACGCTCAGGTATTCCTCTCTTAAGGTGACAGGCCACTCACTTAACTTTTAGTTTGAGCTTGTCAGTTCAAAGCAGGATTCCTGTGAAGTCAGTAGACTGAAACGGGCACCTCCAGAGGGCGATTCATCCCATCCTAAGGTCTGAATCTTAGAGTCTGAGTCACATATTTGACATGTAATTAATTTTGTGAAGTTCGCTCGGTATTTGTGAACCTAGCAGCACATCTTTAACCCAAATAGTTATGGATAACAACATCTGGATTAAAATAATATGAGAAACAGCGCATTTTCAACTTCCTTTACTCTGAACATAGAAAATTTACTAATGATTTTCATCTGCACAGAACACTTCATAGGCTTGTGCTGCATAGTATTTTTTTATTACTGAACATTATTCGTGTTCACTATACTGAGCACAAAAATGAAGTCTTTCAAATAAAAGAAAGTTTGCTTTTCTATTAGGACTAATAGAAAGGACTACTGGGCGTTTAGGTTTATCTGCTGTAAGCAAAAATCAAAGCTTGACATTACTAGGATTCTATGTTCCCAACATTAAGGCCTGATTCAGGAAATATTATATGTAACATACTTAAAATGGCACTGCTGATATTTCAGTAATTTGTTACTAAATACAGTAAATACTGTTTGAAAAAAATGCTGAAATCCCATGTCATGGTCACGGATACTTACATTATAATGGTTATTTTAAATGACCTATAATTCAATACAAGAGGCATGGGTGAAGGGCTGGTTTTCAAGTTGGTATATAGCCCAGTCCCCGTGCAGGAAGCTTCAGTGTGGAGCAGGTCTGTGGGGACAACCAATTCATACCACCTTCACCAGCTTGTCAGCCCAGATACAAAACCGAGACTCTGCTCTTACAGAATTGCAGTACCAAAGCATAAATAAACAGAGAAGAGAATGAGAAAGGGAGCCTTCCTCCTGGGCACTGATCTGGGGGCTGGAATATACACCAAAGGGACAGTTCAGAGTCTGAGCTTTCTTTTTAGTACAGAAAGTCTGAGAGACGTAAACCTGGGATTGTGCAATTCATACCTCATTGGAGACCTATGCATACAGTGGTCTTCCATGAATGACTATTTCAGAATACAGTCATCTTGACACTGCCTATTGCAGAAGGACAACAGGGTTGTCGGTTACAATGCAATTAAAAAGACGTCTTCAAAATCTAAATATTGGTCCACTTGAAATGTGATTTTGCACTGAAGAATTGATATGATCTAACAATTCTAGAGTCATGTAACATAACAGTGTAACACTAATGCAAAACAATGTAACAGCAAGGGCTAATTATAAAATACAGCGTGAAGTCTCTTATTTAGAACTTCTAAAAGCTGTATCTGCATTTAATTTCATTTTCTTTTTAGAATGAACGTAACGAGTACTGCTATGTCAGTTTTTCAGTATTTATATCTTCACTGGGGGCCCTTAGAAACTGCTGCTCAGTGATGCAGACACTGCACAGGAAAGGGAACCCTCTCACGCAGCAATTTATAGCATAAATCTTACGCAGAGTTCTCTCTCTCTATCAGCAGAAATTAATACGCTGCCTTCCAAAAAGTAGACGTTACCACTCCAAAATTATTTGTGAATTGGCACCATAAGGCCTCTCCCTGCTCTATCTATTTTGACTCTTTCTGACCACAGCCAGCAACAGGGCAGTTTTACAGGGGATGCTACTCTGCTGTACATCAGCTCGGGGCTCAGTTACACTGAAGTGCTGCTCAGGTGCATGCGTTTTATGCATACCAACAAGTGAATATAAGAAGTCGGGAGGTTCCTATCTCTGTACTTAAAAATAAACAAGTTTTTAGCATGGAAATTCATGGTAATCATGTTATAGTCACTATATAAATATTAGTTAACTTCTCAGTTTTAAAAGCATATAATTTTCCCTGAACGTTTACTCTGCTGTAATACCATATATACTCATGGGAATCATGCAGTAACTAGGCACATAAATGAACAAATTACTGAATTAAACTTTTTTTTGTCAACTTCCTAATTTATTTTATTTTATTACAGCTTACGGATGAAATCCACACACTGATGTCTAACCTGTAATGAAAGCCAATGTAAGTAATCCATTATTCTACAGCTACGTTTGGTTATGAATTAATTAACTTTGCCTAGTCCTGTTGAATAATGATTAATTAGCAATTTTCATTTTCAGTTTTAGCATTATTACAATAGGTTTTGCATACAGTTTTTGCCACTCGTAAATGTTATTTTATTGCCTGCCTGCCCATGCCCTGTCTCAATGCTAGTGACTAGAATTAACAACAGAAATATATATAAAAAACTGGCTTTGATTTTTTGATGTCTAATAGTGTTGTTGTTAAGAGCTTACTTAGGATGACAGAACATTGGAGCAGTCATCATTTTCTAGTAGGAGAATATATTTTGTGATTTAGGTTGGCCCTGAACGCCAATTTAAAGCCTTCCCTAGAAGCAACCGTGCTAAACCAAAAATGTGCAGAGAATAAAGTACAGCTCAGCACAGCACGCACTTAGTCAGAAAACTGAAGTCTCAATCTGTTTTCCATGCAAGCATAAAACATACCATGTCTGAGCACTAAATACAAGATACTAGTGTCAATACTTACCTAGCTCCTCCTTTTTCACCCTATTATTTCTACTATGATTATTACGTTGTTTTTCATCCTTCCCTTCCTTCTGCAAAGGAAAATAATTTCCTCCTCTCCATTTCAGTGTCTTCCTTTCACATTTGCTTTTTCCTACTCACCTGCACAATTTCTGACATTCCAAAATTTAAAAGGGCTATGGATATAATCCTGAGGTAAAATACCAAGTCCTGAAAGCTTTTTGCATGGCTTTTGCAAGACCAATGACTTAAATTTTAAATGTTTTCTCATTTCCAACAAAGATATAAAAACACCAGAATAACATTTAGCAATGAAAATCTATTTAGGTAACTGTAATCTCAGAATGAGATCACCATTCTGTGAAGAGCTCTGCTCATTCAGCAAAACATAACAATGATTTTTACCTATTTGGAACTGTATTATTATCTCTGATACCTTATTTTCATGCTTAGCTGTTATGAGAAGTGCATGTCAACTTCTCTCCTTTAGTAGCCATTTTAAATGATGCACTGAATGCTTCAACAAATTAAATTACTCACATCTTTCAATACTTTATAACCAGCTTATATCTTACATATCTTATGAGAAGATATTTAAGGAGATAAAAATAGCTATAATTAAGACTAGCATATTGTACACAAATGTAAATATTTTTTCTCCTGTAGCAATTAATAAACATTTATTACATGTGTCCATGACATATATTTTTAGATGCCAGCTCTTGTAAACACAAAATCCATCCTTTCAAGATTTTTTTCAAGTAACTTAATACGCTTTATATCAAATGTTGTTTCACACATAGTATCAACAATTGATGTTTCTCTGGCATGGTAACAGAAAGCCAGCTCAGGGTACATTACTTTGTAGAGGACAGTGCCAAAACTTCAAGGAGTTACCTCTCAGTAATCATGAGTTCCTGCAGTCTTTACAGAAAAAATGACATAAGACAAGCAAACAGAGTAGAGCCAATTTGTAGGGACCAACACTGACTAAAAGAGTGATGTCTATATCCACTACAAAAATCTGCTCATGAAAGAAACACCAAAATAGTTTTCCATTAAAATGTACCCTCTAACACACATACACAAAAAAAGTATGCTCTATTTTATTATTGTTACATAGATCTTGCTACTTAACCTATTTGTATTGTAAGGTGCTGAAAGGCTTATTAATTACTGAATTTGAATTTTACAGAAATCATGCTTCTGGCTCACTAAGCTAAGTTTAGTCATAGACATACATATGCAACCATGTATTAAGAAAGAAAACTGTTAAATAAAAGCTTAAGACTTATGAAAATATATGTGCCAAAAAACCCCTTGCATTTAGGGGGATACCATAAGACATCAGCTTTCAGTCTTTCTGCAGACTCTTTAGTCTTCATGAACAACTTATAAAGGATCTGCAAAATAATAATTAAGAAAAACAACCATCCTGTCAGTAACCTTCAACTTATCACCAATAGGTGTAGTCATCCACCAGATTAATTAATTTATTTTTAGGAAGGTCACAGATCACAGAAAAATGCAAATCAGAGGCTGAGAGGAGACTTTATCACTCCCTACAACCACCTGAAAGGAGGCTGTAGCGAGGTGGGGGTCGGTCTCTTCTCCCAAGTTACAGGTGACAGGACAAGAGGAAAAAGCCTCAAGTTGCACCAGGGGAAGTTTAGACTGGATATTAAGAAAAATTTCTTCACTGAAAGGGTTGTATGTAGATGTATTGCTTTAGGGACATTGTTTAGTGGTGGACTTGGTAGTGCTGGATTTATGGTTGATGATCTTCAGGGTCTTTTCCAACCTAAATGACACTGATTCTATTCTACGATTCATCTGTCCATCTGCATGTGCAGTGCAGAACCCCATGGGCAGGAGGCAGAAGAAAGCATAGTGGGACAGAAGAGAAGATTTAGATGGGAGGGATAGGTGGGACCATTTGCATCTTTGCACATAACTACTCCTGGAGTAAGCAGGAAAGTAGGTTTTCCACTTCAAAGCATCATGTGCAGAAACTGGCAAAGCCAGGCTTCCAGAAGACACAGGAAAGGGCATAGCTAGGGCAAATGTGGAGTGAACTAGATTCAGGTAGAGAGCTGTAGCCATGTGCTGTGGTAAAGTGATTTCCAGCTGACCCCAAATTCTATACCCATACACCTTGTCTAGACTCATGAATCTCTGTTCTCCCACTCACAGATGACACCAGGAAATAACCTTTTTTCACACTAGAGCAGAAGTCGCTCTCTCCTCCCCTACATGTACCTTTCTGATACAAGGCAAAGATTCCCCTCGATCTCATATTCAGCTTCTAGCTTAAGCCTGAGCAAAGACAACTTCAGAATCGTGTTATGTTAGCAACAGGTATTTAGCAAGATAGTACAAAAACATGCACAAACCCTGTAATTTTCCATATATGTATCAAAACACACAAAGAAAAAATATGGAACAATAAAAGGTTACACAGAGCATGCTCGCTGGCCATTTTCTTTAGTTCCTTTTAAAACAGTATTATCAATAAAATATGTTTCCAGTATTTTGTTTAAATTTCATAAGATATACTACAGTAATTTTAGGTTAGACAATTGATTTCTTGAGGATAAACATATTTATACCATTTGAATACAGCATTTCTCAAATTCACCACCACCATAATTCCTACCATAAAGATGCGCAATATGTTGGAAAAGACAATATCTCTACAAATTACTTATGGATGTGCTTGTATGGTACTTGGGACAGTGGGAAGTAACCTATGTCAAGGGCAACTAAAAGCACTGATAATAAAAGTACTTTATGATTCTAGAAATTTTTCAGTAGAAAGAAAAAAGTAATAGAGACCTTATATGAAACAAAGAAGATTTTTTTTACAATGTAAATTTACTATTAAGGGAGCTGGCAAATTAAAAGAAGTTGGTCAAATAGAATTGGGAATTTTTAAAAACTGATAAACAGATATTGTTATAAGAAGTGCTAATACTCGTAAGGAAAGTTTACATGTGTTCACAATGAATTTTTAAATCTATTTTTCTGGCAATGAGAAAACAGGTATTAATTCAAAGAAAGATACATATTTGAAGGAAGTGGAGTTGACAAGTTTAATCTTTGTATGATGAGGACCCAAGACTTGAAAAATTATACTCACTTCTCAGAAAACTAAATCTACTAGTCAAGAACATACATGAAAATTAGGGGTAGCTAAGACTTCTAGTGATACCCGAGGGTGATTAAGACTCCCACAGTTCTGTTACTGGGGAGGGTGTGGTGGGGACAGAAGGGTTAACGCTACCAGACTGCTCTTCCTGGCCCTGTTCTGGGAACCTCTAGTTGTTTCTGGTGGAGACGCATGAAACCTACCTAAAGCTGACGAAGTGGGAAGTGCTCTTTACCTTTCATACACTCCGGAAAAGTGGTTCCCATATTTTTAGAACAACAGATCATTATCAGCCCTTACCGTTTTTCAAAAACCACCACACGCTCATCTGATCAAACTTTTAATTGGAAACACTATTTAAAACACTGTTAACTGTGGTTTAGCCAAACAGCTGTTCAACCTACGATAGCCTTGTAGTCCACCAGAGGTTTGTGGATCACAGCTTGGAAACCGTTCCAGCTGTTTTCAAAGGTACAATGATGTCTTCTACTCCATCCCTCCCTCCAGACCTTCTGGTTGCTGTGTGAAACATTTTTGTTTCTTTATCTGATTTCCCCTGGGATTAATTTTAGGGCCTGCTACTGCTTTTAGCTTTCTGAAGTAGTAGCAAACTGGCACTCTGCATTGCCCACAGGTCTGTAAACAACAGAAGTAAAACCAATCTGCCCACCCATAATGTTGCTACTGCCAGATACAGGAATAAACAGAAGCAGAGGATAAAAAAAAATGTCTGCAGATTTAGGAAAATGGGACCATTTTACGTTTGTTTCATATCTGAAAATTCACCATCAATGAGTACTACAAACTTTTATTTACAGAAAAGGTGTAATTCTGCACAGGTTGCATTTTGGCCGCATCTGGTTCAGGATAAGTGGACTTTTCAAGATGAGTAAACACTTGAAAAGATGTATTCAGAAAACTATGGCAGATAAAACTGGTGATAAGCAGCCTTTTGCCATCTTAAAGATCACCTAAATTGAACAAAACAGTGACCATTCTTCCATTATGAGAAACAGGGAGTTTAGTCCCCTGTTAAACATGTATTCACGGTTTTAGAGACCTTTATCCTATTACCTACTCCTTAGTCAACGTCCTTCCAAACTGAGAAATCCTGATCCATTTACTGTCCCTGCAGAAGAGCTATGCCATACCTCTTAGTCATCCTTTTCTATATGATGCCAGTGCCACTTCTGATTCAGACACCATTTTGCCACTTTTTGCTAGCATCAACTCTATCCAGAATGGTTTTAGGAAATTAGCAGGAGCTGCTAAAAATCCATGCAAACACCAGTAAGATGGCTTGAAAGCCCTGATTTCTCACAGCAGCAAGATACTATCTATCAGTTTAATGGTGATATTCCGCCCCTGTGACAGGCAGGAACCCCAGGATCAAAACTTGTCCTTTAAGTTCATCGGGGCTGTGAAACCCTGAGAAATAGGGAAGAATCTTCTCTTCAACTTGCAGCCCCCGCTGTGGTTAGAAAGAACAGCTACAAGCCCCTGCCTTCCTGAGCAGCAGGACTAGTCAGAGCCCGCTGAGCTCCCAGCACAGGGGGTGATGGCTGCTGTAACCCCACAGCCGCTGCCTCTCCCCGCTGATAGATACGGCTCAGCAGCGGGGTCAGCCAGATCTGGCCTCTGTGACAGCCGTGCCTCCTGGATCACCACAGGTCCCGCTGTGAGATCCTTCTGCAGCTCCTCAGGGTCAACATTAGGTCTGACTCCAACTGAGTATTTTCTTTTTATCATCTGCAATCTTTATCATTGCACTTTTTCGGACCATTTAGGAACAGGTGGACTAGCAAAGGTGCCGGTACAAACCTCTGTGAGGTGGCATTCTTAAAACTGCCCGTTAGTTGCTATACTGTTCCTTATCTTGTAACCCTCTACTAATCCACAAAGAATTTTAAGTAACTCAATACTTCATTTTGTTAACAGTCTTTGGTTAACAGAGCTTTTTGAAAAACTTTTGGGTCACCCTTTCCTGTGTAGCTGTTGATTCCTTCAAATAACTAGCACAGCTCTAAGATAAAACTACTCAGTACAAAAGCCAAGATGATGGTTCCCTATTATACCTACCTATGTTCCTATTAATTACATCCTTTATCACATTCACTGGCATTTTGTCTGTCATGGTAGTCAGACTTATTAGTCCATTAGTCCACAATCATCCCCAGAGCCCTTTTTAAAACCAGTGTCACATTTGTTACTTTCCATTCCTCTGTTATCAAGGGTAATTTAAGTGATAGATTATACAACACAGTTCATGGCTCACTAATTTCATTTCTGAATTTCTCTAGGACTTCCAAATGAAAAACATGCTATCTGGCAATCTGTTGAAGTTTATTCAATCAATTTGTTAGAAAATCTTTTATTGGTATTTCAAATCCAAAATAGTCCCTATAAAGAACAACTTTTATGTGGGAATGTCCCTAATCTCCCTGTAATAAACCTTGCTAAAGCAAAGAGATCATTTGTTTCTTTCTGTGATGGTTTTGTCTTTAAATATTCTCTTTATCCGCAATTATCTATTGAACCCACCTCCCTACCAGCAAAATTTACACCTGGAAAAAAATGGGGTTTGGCTTTTAGGATTTTAGCCTGTTACATTTCAAAATCTTTCTTCCTTACAGTAGGTCTACATTTAATTTCCCAGAACTATTCTCTTTTCTGGTTTGCTTGCTTGGATTTAGCTTTTTGAAAAATCTCTATTTATTTCTAGTGACTTCCTTTACTGCTCAGTTGTGTTGGGCAATTCTTACTCAACTGGGTTAGAATCAGAAAGCAAAGTCCCCATGTCTCTTTTAATATTTATTTAAACAGTTGTCTTCATTTGTATACAATTCCTCTTTTTTTAAACAATACTGGACTATTTTTTTTATTTTAATCTTTTTCTCTCTGACAAGTATGAGAAACTTGAGTATGATATGAGATATTGCTACTGAATGGCACTTCTATCATCACTTCTTGTGTGCTAATCTAGACTAAATCAAAGGCTCTCCCCCCTCTTCTGGATATTCTAGCTGGTTTGTTCTTGATGATACCTAAAAATACAGCCTGTGCATGATGGCCTAATGCATTCTAATGTTAAGTTTATCCAGTCTATATATAGATAACCAAGAACTCTTGTTACGATCAAGCTTTTGGGTTGTATAGCCTCTCCAGTTCTCCCACAGTATTTCACAGCCCCTGTCTCCATCCCATCGACTAAACTAGTTCAGAGTTCTCACTAGACTTCTCCTATTGAGATAGAGAACTATTTGTAATCATGTTTTGTGGTATATTCTGATAAAAATTAACTTATTTGACTATATTTTCTTTGGTAGGTGCCATTTTTCTGCATAGTCCAATCTACCACCTGTGTAACAGCTATAATCTCTACACTGACGTTTCAGTGTCCCTTTGAAAGAAAGAAAGAAAAGGGATACATGCAGACCCACTTCCAGAAAGAGGGTGACATACCTGGGGAATTCCTGATGGAATTCATGCTTACCACTCTTCTGAAGAATCATTACCTTCAAGGCACATGGGAAACAGAGCACTATGAGATAGCAATGTGCCAAGACACCAAATCAGTACTAGCGTAGGTTCCTTCTCAACAGAGAAGCATTTGAAAAAGGACTGACCACCACTATGGCTGGAACAACGGCTTGTGGTTATTCAAAATTTCTGTACCAAGAGACACTCTGTCAGGAAGGGAATGAACTAAGGAGCAGAAAGATGCTATGCGAGTATGAAAAGTCCTTTACCTTTTACACGCAGTGTAGACCTTTGTGTTATTTGAATTTACTTCCTTCTATGAGAATGGAGAGTCTGTTTTTACTGCTCTGGAGAAGAGAAGAGAGGGATGCTTTCAGCCAGTAGCTATGGACTCGGGTTTGACAGTTGAGAAGGCCTCTGGGGCTAGCATTTTATCTGTTGGCTGCAAAGCCCTTCTTCTTTCCCTCTTGTGAGGCCTCTAGTTGGAGCACCTTCTTTCTCCATTAAATACGATGTGACATGAGGCACAGCAGAATCCAACAGCCACACTGCAGTATCCAGTAGGTGTTCACTATTATTTATTATTATATGTATTACCATAAATCTACGGAGGCCTCACCCTGGACCACTTCTCATTATGCTGGGCCACAAAAAAACACACAACAAGAAGCGGATGTGCTTGAATTCTACATAAAGAGACAACAGAGAAATTATGGCAGAGTACAAATGCGATGACACAGTACTACTGTGATAAGCGTTGGCATTAATATACCTGCAATATAACTGTTGTCTAGTTGGATTGTTTTATGCCTCGCATTACATAAAACTTTTAAGAAGATATTTAAAGGAAGATAGTGAACAGTTCTGTTTATGAAGAAGTTAACCAATACATGAGAGGCAGCTGAAGAGAAAATATCCAGTCTGAAAATTTAACGACCGAATGATGGAAGCTGGCATCATGTGTTGATCAAAACCAGTCAGCCTCTTGATACTGAAGGAGAGGTATCAGGTAGAAGTAGTCTTGATGGGCCTTGAAAATAAAGACAGATAGCTTATCTTTATTGCTTTAAACTGAAGGAGGAAATTAAGAATACCAGAGGAGCAAGTTTGAGAACTGGTATTTACAGTAGAGTAACACTTTGACTAGGTAACAAGGATGGCAAGACTGCACTTGTCAAGGCAAAAGAAAAAGATTTTCTATTAAAGATCCACAGAAAACCTGGATGAAAAACACAATTATCTGACGGAAGAGAAAAAGCATCCTTAAAGGATGGGAAAGGATTGGAAAAAGATTCCCAAAACTCAGATTTTGCCTAGATTTGATGACTTAAAACAAACGACAGCATGATGGTGTCATTCATAGAGGATGCAGAGAGGTTTTGTGAGGGCCTCAACCTAAATTTGAAAAAAACGAAAGACCCATAGCTGTAACTGGAAATAAAGAACCGAAGGGACTACTGAATAAAATTTTCATGCATTAGCTCTGCTTCAGAGTGGAAAAGATGGGAGGAGGCATATGAAACACATAAAACATTGTTTTTCTGATAAATACTGTGAAATGAGAAAATTCTTTAATGTCACATTTATTACTAACTTATTACAGCTATCTATGCTACCGTGTTTTGACTTTCAAGAGTTGAAGAAAAACAATGTTCATGGCATTATAATATGATGGGTGCCTCATTCGACATAAACAAAAACATGCCACATCCAGCTTGAAGACAGGACAGTCACCATACAAGCCAAGCGCAAACAGTAGCAGAGAAAAACTTAAGCACACACAACTTAAACTTAATGCAACTAACATGCTGAATGTTCAGGCACATTCCTATGCTTTTGCTTCTTCGTGCACAGAACCAGGGCTATCACCTCAGTTTGTCACCAATGGAAACTCACTCTCTGTTGCCGTAGTTTGGTATTACAGCTCTTCAAGTATTCCCAAACCCATACAACGTATAGCTGCATAGCAAATGCCCACTCCCTACATTCCCCAACATCAACTCACCCTCTTGATATCTGCTTTCTTGCTGTTCTCCTAGTTTCAGTCATTTACAGCATCATGGCATGGGTTAAGCCAAAGAAACAATGAGATAAGATGCTCAATGAATGATGGGGGTGAGCAGTGTGGAGCTGGTTACAGCAGGAGACAACTCAGACTTCCTTTTCTTCCAAATAATATTTGTCACAGGCACTACCCCAGGCAGAACAGAGCTGTGCCCCAACGTTATGTCCCGCAAAGGTCTGAGAAGTTGCCATCACACGAAGGAGAAGCAGTCACTCCTGGGTGACTCTCAGTGGTGATGAGTGAAACATCCAGGGGATTCCTGATACTGCACTCACTCGCATTTCACTTTCTTCCCTTTTCTTCCCTAAAACTAGATCTATTCTAAGGCACTTTTGATCTGGTTTGGTGCAGGGTGGGCACGGCTAGAGAACTGTGCTTGGGGTTTTTTGGTATCACCAAGTCTCCCCCTATTTTTCTTTCTTTTACCCAATTTAGTGCATGTAAGAATAAATATGGCCAATAGGATTAAAAGGTGAAATCAGTAAACCATTAGATATAAACATTTTAAAAACAAAATATGCTGATCAAGATTCTTTTATGCAAAATGAAACATCCAAAGTTCTCAAATCTTGACTTGATTTTGTATTGAAATATCTCAGTTTTATTTTACGTTGCAAAATCTCAAAAGAATCACTGTTAAGTGTTTTAACTAGGACTTTGAAAATTCCCATCCTACAAGGAACATAATGAAATTGTGTTTTGAGCTCTGTTGAAATGATGCATTTCAAAATCATTGTTATGTGTTTGAACAAGAAATTATGGCCTCTGCTTAGCACTAATTGTAGTTTAGCATACATAACCCATACTACTCTGTTCTTAGTTATAAATGTCACCTTGAATCACCAATTTATACAGGTAATTCACAACTAGGCACTGAGTCTTCTTCAAAGCCCTTACACTTCCCTCCAAGAGAAAAACAAAATTACAGAAAAACACTTACTGAAAGTTTGAAACTTAAATTTATCATATATTCAGTACAATGAGAAATACTAGTAGCTATGTATTTAGTTCTCCTTTCAGGCATGCTTTTGCCATCCATTTTCTGGTTTTTTATTTTGTTTTGTTGTGGGGTTGTTTTTTTTTAAATTGGACCCTCTAGTCAGCTTTTGATCTGAGTTTATGATTTCTTCTTTGGTCTTGCTCTTTCTTCAAATAACTTTCATTTCATGCTGCTCTTGTGCCAAGCAAAACAAAAAAAATCCTATCTTTGTTAATCTTTACTCACCAATTATTATCTGGGAAAGAATCTCTAATTGTCTTTATGTACAACTCCTATAGACCTTTACAAGTCCTTAATAACTATTCACAAATTCAATTACATTTCCAGTTCTTCCATTTTTCGGATACTAAGATCCCATAGAAAACAGTCTTGCATTTCAATACCAGAAAAAGAAATACAGCATCATAAAAAAAGGGCATGGAGTTTATAATACCACTTTTGTTATACAGGGAAAACACCTACGTGTAGTTTTTTGCTCATTTGTATATAAAAATAGGAGCCATAGCAGTGATTGTACCCATAGCTACGGGAAAATAAATTCCCCCTTAATCCAAGCACAGATATTTGTAGTTATTTTGGGTGAATCCACTGACATATGATATGCATAATTATTATTGATTAAGCACAAAGTACTTAGGTACAATAAAATATGTTGTTTCTGCCTAAGACTAGAGCTAATCAGCATGCATGATCAAATTCACTCATAATGCCAGCTCAGTTTAGTTTAATTTAACCAAGTTACATTGACACAAGTATAGGTGTATATTTATTAACATTTCAATGTTCAACTCAGCAAGACAATTATGTTAGTAAATCAGTTTGCAGTATCTACACAAATATTGGTGGTATGAACAGTTTTTATAGATCTATAAATTTCAGACAGTTTATGGGTGAAAATACAGAGCAAGTCAGAGACACGCTATTCTGAAAATAATGAAAACAAATTAAAACTCCCTGCCTAACAGCAGTACAGAAGGACGCTAGGTTCACATGGTGAATTACCTACCAATACTGAAATGCTTAATGGATATATTGTATATATTTTCTAAAAAGAACTGAAGTCAATTGACAGAAGTCAAAAGTCTTGATCTACTTTTTTATCATTATTAGTTTGTCAACATCATTAAAGTCTAACTATTGAAAAATTCAATCATTTCAATGTACTTACAGCCAAATTTTCTCATCATGTGACCAACTATCCACAAAGCCTCAGTGCCATTAAGAAGTTTTGAGGAATATATTATTTGGTACTGCCAAGAAAACATAATTGAAAGAATGCATGTAAATAATATTAATTTTCTAATTAGAAATGTTTTATGATTATTTCATGTCTAAAGTACATTCGGGGGAAAAGCAGGACTTACATTTTCCCAAAAGGCAGGTTCCAGCACAATCAATGACACACTGACAGAATTCACAGTAAGGAGTCACAGTAGGGTCCTGATCTTGCAACTGAACTTTCACCAAAAGAACCCTGCACTATTGCAGAATCTCCTTAATTTCAGAAGGGCCCTACCCACACATAATCAATTACAGAGTCCGCCTATGTGGGAGCAACAACAGTGAGAACAGGAACTGTTCCTCCACACACCTGCAAAAATATTGGGATAAAAAAAAATAAAATTAGTAACATGCAGCAAAACCTACTGATAGCCTGTTTTATTACAGCATTTAGCACATAATAAAGGAGCTCCATACATCTTTAAGTTGCATATTATTTATAGGAATTTTTAGCTCCTTCTTTAAAGAATGTTGTCTTAAAATTGCTTATGCATTTTACATGTAGTAACAGCACATTGTGGGAGCTTTTACTGATACATATTTGAAATATAATTTTTTAATTATTATTTTCTAAAGATTAGTTATGCTAGTTTCTTTGGTCTATTATGCAAGTTGCTTTTTAGTGCTTAAGCTTTCTTAAAATCTGTCCCACAACACCCATTCTGGGGACACAGCATAGGCCTGTGAATTTATTGAGCTCTTCATGATCATGAAAGTCTCTGACCACATATAGCAGCATCTAAGACCGAGGTCTTAGAAAATACATGATAAAAAGTGGTTTAATATTACTCATTTTTAGACTAAAAAGGGTCAGCTTTTTTAAACAAAAAAATCCTTATGAAAATCAACTATACTTAATTATTTGCTAAGTTTAAGCTCTTAGTGAACACCATTTACGGGAAGCATACAACATAATGTTAAACAAGAATATGCCACCACTTTGCTGTTCACACAAAACTTAACATTCATGATTTGACCTTACTGTTCTTATTAAAAACACATCTATGTTGATCTTTAAAAGGAAAATATTATAAGTTACAATGTTTTTATATACTATAAACCTGTTTAAAAACTGGTTAGCCATAGGTTCCATGAAATATTTAACTGGTGACATTATGCAAGAGTACTGGTGATAAAGGTTATAAGAACAACCTCAAGATCCTAGAAACATGCACCAGATATTTCTTCACTCTTTTAATACAGAGAGCATTTCGGAAACGATGATATTTTTCAAAAAAAAAAAAAAAGCTAGGGCTAAATTTGAGAATCTAACAGAAGAAACAAAAGTTCTATATAAATGGAATGCAATCTTTTCTTCTTTTATTTTTTTTTTTTAGATTTCTTAATGACCAGTTGTTCTCTTACTGGTTTTGACATGAATAAAAGACATGAAAATAAGCAGAAAATGGAGAACAGTATCATAGTTTTTCATTCCTTGCCGCCAGGTTGATGGTTTTCAACTGGGCAGAAGGACAAACAAAAACATTTAAAATACACGTTTCAGATTTTGTGAGAAAATTCAAGGCAGTTGTCTTACAATATTGAATTGGAAGTGTTTCTTCTCATGCTGCTGCTTTTAAAATTTGTTTCATATACATGACTCTAAGGCTTCTGTTATTCTGAGAAATTCAACTGTTTCTAAAGAACAGTGCTACAGTGCTAAGTTCTGTTTAAAAAGTGTTATAAGATACCTTGATGCTGTCTAAAGTTACACAGAAAATTTAAAAATATCAGACATCTGCTAAGTTAGTGCTTCCTACTCGAGCCTGCAAAGTGAGAGAACTAGTACCTCTGGCAAGTGTAATCTGCCCATTTCTCACTGACTGAGAATGAACAGACCACACCTTTCAGGATAGTCATGGTGCCCAAAACCATGCAGCTACAGATTTAGCATTTCCCAAGTTCCAGTGCAACGTGGTAACTTGATGAACCCAGATCCTAATATTGTTTTCTGTCCCTGTGCCTAGCTCCACATCTTTCTTCACAAAGGAAGTTAATTAGAATACAATGCATGCTTCTTGCACTGCTCCAAGAGTGTAGGTTGTAGGATGGGTCATAGCTGCAGTCTGAATTACAGTTAGTTTCTGGAGACAGCTGAAAACAGTGTTTTACAATTTTGACAGTCTAAGGGATAGCTCAGAGCTGACATCCAAACAGTCAAAGAAATGAAGTACTGAAGCTGCCTCAACAGTTCCCTTCTCTGCTGTGGACACGAAAAACGTGTATCTAATCCAGCTGTAGAAGCTACCATAAAATGGTAAGTTTCACAAGCAGTTTGGGAGACTAGAAGGCCCTGGCAAAACCAAATTTTCTTGCATGACTAGTAGAAGTAATGAAGTCTAGTTGCCTATCACTGCGCTCACACGTACCACCAACGCACTTGTGCAGTAATCCCAGGTTCACAGTATTCCCATTCCCTTCTAAACAGATTTCCTTAAATTTCTGCAGAAACAAGAAGTAGCTCAGATTGCGACTAGGTCTAAGCTACACATGCATTGACTGGCAGACCAAGCAAGCTGCTGACTGGCAAGTCAACAGGTTGAACAGAATAGAAAATTTCTGAGTCCATGGCTGCAGCTTTTTCGACCCTGGGGGCACTGATTTGAGTCCTTTCTCTACTCCCAGCTGCTAAGTTTCACTCAAATTGTAGAAGCTTGACTTGGGGACCTCTATATCAAATGCAGCTGAAATTAAGGGTTGGATTCAGAAGTTATTAGGAGGCAACACAATCCTATACATCTTGTTTTGTTCAGAAACTGAGTGAAAACACTGTAGCGTAATCACTGTGAAAATAACTAATAAATTTTATGTCACTTATTGTTATACCACAAACTCAGCTATAACAGAACACGTTTTTCATGGTGATAGCATACATGAATCTAGAGAATGTAGAGACTGTTTCAATATAACTGGCTTTGTTTTGCCACTGTGAACAGGGCCCTTAAGTATATGTCGCTTCATAAAGGTGAAAATTTAACAGAAATAAAATTTTATATATTTTTTTTGAACTTACCAAGAAGTAGTTGACTGCCTTTCATGGAGATCCCTGCTTCTCTTCCAATTCCATGCTGTCTCTCCTAAGCCTTAAGAGAAGTTGAGTGATACATGGCTCAGTAAAAGAACAGTGACATTAAGTCTAATGAATCTATTCAGTGTACCTGGACTTTTCTTGTGTGGGGTATTTGGTTGGTTTGGTTTTTTTCTTTTTTTTTATAATAAGCATAATGATTTTTAAAGAATCACCTTAAAATCATACAATCATAGAACCATAGAAGGAAAAGATCATCAAGTTCAGCCATTAACCTAGCACTGCCATGTCCCTAAGCATCACATCTATCCATCTTTTAAATACCTCCAGGGATGGTGCCTCAACCACTTCCCTGGGCAGCCCATTCCAATGCTTGATAACTCTTTCAGTGAAGAAATTTTCCTTAATATCCATCCTAAACCTCCCCTGGTGCAACTTGAGGCCATTTCCTCTTGTCCTGTCACCTGTGACTTGGGAGAAGAGACCAACCCCCACCTCACTACAACATGCTTTCAGGTAGTTGTAGAGAGCTGTAAGGTCTCCCTTCAGCCTCCTTTTCTCCAGACTAAACAACCCCAGTTCCCTCAGCCTCTCCTCATAAGATTTGTGCTCTAGACCCTTCACCAGCTTCACTGCCCTCTCTCAACACGCTCCAGCACCTCAATGTCTTTCTTGTAGTGAGGAGCCAAAAACTGGACACAGTATTTGAGGTTCGGCCTCATCAGTGCTGAGTACAGGGGGGCAATTACTTCCCTGGTCCTGCTGGCCAAGCTATTTCTGATACAAGCCAGGAGCTACTGGTCTTCTTGGCCAATAGCACACTGCTTGCTCATATTAAGCCAGCTGTTGACCAACACTCGCAGGTCCTTTCCCGTGGGGCAGCTTTTCAGCCACTCTTCCCCAAGCCTGTAACTCTGCATGGGGTTGTTGTAATACAAGTGCGGGACGTGGCACTTGGCCTTGTTGAACCTGATATAACTGGCCTTGGCCCATCGATCCAGCCTGTCCAGATCCCTCTGTAGATCCTTCCTACCCTCAAGCAGATCAACACTCCCACCTAACTTGGTTTCTGCAAACTTACTAAGGGCACGCTTGATCCCCTTGTCCCAATTGCTGATAAAGATATTAAAGAGAACTGGCCCCAGTACCAAGCCCTGGGGAGCACCACTCATGACCGGCCGACAACTGGATTTAACTCCATTCACCACAACTCTTTGGGCCTGGCTCTCCAGCCAGTTTTTACCCAGCAAAGAGTATGTCCATCTAAGCCATGAGCAGCCAGTTTCTCCAGGAGAATGTTGTGGGAAAGGGTGTCAAAGGCCTTACTAAAGCCTAGGTAGACAACATCCTCAGTCTTTCCCTCATCCATTAAGCATGTCACCTTGGAGATCTGGTTGGTCAATCAGGACCAGCCCATGCTGACTGGGCCTGATCACTTGATTGTCCTGTGTGTGCCACACGATGACACTCAAGATGATCTGCTCCATAACATTCCCAGGCACTGAGGTCAGACTGACAGGCCTGTAGTTCTCTGGATCCTCCTTCCAACCCTTCTTGTAGATGAGTTTGCTAACTCATTTTCTAACTTGCAGTCAACTCCCCGGTTAGCCAGGATTGCTGATAAATGATGCAAAGTGGCTTGGTGAGCACTCCCACCAGTTCCCTCAGTATACTTTGCTGGATCCCATCTGGCCCCATAGACCTGTGTGTGTCTAAGTTGTGCAGCAGGTCACTAACCATTTCCCCCTGGATTACAGCTTCATTCTGCCCCCATCCTTGTCTTCCAGCTCAGGGGGCTGGGTACCCAGGGAACAACTGGTCTTAACGTTAGAGACTGAGACACAGAAGGCATTAAGTACCTCAGCTTTTTCCTCATCCTTGGTCACTATGTTCCCCCTGCATCCAATAAAGGAGGGAGATTCTCCTTAGCCCTCCTTTTATTGCTGACATAATTATAGAAACATTTCTTATTGTCTTTTACAGCAGAAGTCAGATTAAATTCTAGTTGGGCTTTGGCCCTTCTAATTGTCTCCCTGCATAACCACACAACATCCTTGTAGTCCTCCTGAGCTGAGTGCCCTTTCTTCCAAAGGTTATAAACTCTCTTTTTTTCCCCAAGTTCCAGACAAAGCTCTCCATTCAGCCAGGCCAGTCTTCTTCCCTGCCAGCTTGTCCTTTGGCACATGGGGACAGCCTGCTCCTGTGTCTTTAAGATTTCCTTCTTGAGGAAAGTCCAGCCTTCCTGGACTCCTTTGCCCTTCAGGACTGCCTCCCAAGGGACTCTGTCAACCAGGCTCCTAAACAGGCCAAAGTCTGGCTCTGGAAGTCCAATGTAGTGGTTCTGTGCCCAAGACAGCCTCCAACCATCAGATCACCCACAAGTCCTTCTTTATTCACAAGCAACAGGTCCAGTGGGGCACCTTTCCTAGGCTCCCTCACCATCTGTGTCAGGAAGTTATTTTCCACACACTCCAGGAACTTCCTAGACTCTTTCCTCTCTGCTGTACTGTATTTCCAGCAGACATCTGCTAAGTTGAAGTCCCCAACGAGAACAAGGGCTAGCAATTGTGAGACTTCTCCCAGCTGCTTATGGAATATTTTGTCTGCCTCTTCATCCTGGTTGGGTGGTCTATAAGAGGCTCCCACCATGATATTTGCTTTGTTGACGTTCCACCTGATTCTAACTCATAAACACTCAACCCTATCATCACCATCATTAAGGTCCAGACAGTGAAAACACTCCCTAACATATAGGGCCACTCCACTGCCTCTCCGTCCTTGCCCATCCCTTCTGAAGATCTTATAGCCATCCATTGAAGCACACCAGTTGTGTGAGTCATCCCACCATGTTTCTGTGATGGTGACTACATCATAGCTTTCCTGCTGCACAGTAGCTTCCAGCTCCTCCTGTTTGTTGCCCATGCTATGTGCATTGGTGTAGACCCATTTCAGTTGGGCTATTAGTCCTGCCACCTTTTTGCGGGGTGAAGCCCTAATTCCTACATGACCGTTCTCAGGTGCTGATCCTACTGCCTGGCTCCAGAATCCGATATCCCAATTTACAGAATAATTTTTAGTAATACGCAAGTCCCAGTTCCCTTTTTTTTGTAAATGGCATCCACAGTGCTCTGCTTACACTTTCTATTGATCTAGCACTAAATATTGATTTGAGCGTTTCTCACCAAAAAGTCATAGTTGAAATCAGAGAGTTTTATTTGTTGTTAGATTCCAGGAACTGACGAAAGAAGGAAAGAAACTGAAAAAGTATAATGACCTCTCCAAAACTCCAGTAAAAAGAAGAGAAACAAAGAATAGTCAGTGTGGAAAAGTTAATAGAAAACTGGACATTAGAGGAAAGGTTAGCAGGAAACAACGGGAATAAGAAGAGTCAGGGAAATGAAAGTGATTTAACCAGAAAGGGGATAGAATAAAGGAAACAAAATTATCTTCTTAGCAGAGCAATGAGAATGGGCTTTTCAAAACTGTTTGACGTGGGCCTATCTCTTCTTCTATTGAAGTAAAAGAATTACATAAATTCAAAAAATGCTTTAGGAAACCCTTTAAGCCACTTAACTTGAGCCATTTAACTTTAAGCATATGGAGTATCTAAATTCTGCTCAGCTAAACAAGTAAAGAAGTGCTTAAATTTGAAAATAAATTTAAATCATCCTGTAATCATTCACTATGCCCATTGTATCGAGCGTGCATTCAAATCTGAGCACCAGCTCCTTACCCTGCTAACGTGCAGACTCACACTTTGGTCCAGCCTACTGGTTATCAGATAGGCAAAGTCAAGTACAAGAGGCAAGGGAGTAATGTGGATTCAAACTCTTCTCTCAAAAGCCATACTCATACAAGTATTGTGACTTAAGTACAAGATTAATTGTTTGATGAAGCAGAATGTAAGTAATTAAGTTCTTAAAGTTATTTCAGGAATTGGGTCTCAAAAAGAAAACTAAAGAAAAAGTGGCTGAGAAAACAAAACGAAACAGATTGTTGAATCTGTATTAAAAATAAATGACCTCTGAGTTGTATCTCAATGCACTCTGCCTGAAAACTGTGCCTTCTTTCTGGCTTAAATATTAAATCTTATTTTTAATACACAAAATGGTAAATAACTCTGCCAAAGGTTAAATTAGTTCAGTGGTTGATAACAGTACTAAAGTAATTCTTAACAGAGGGTGTAGTTCAGTTACTGGTATAAAGGGCTCACCATCTCTGCTGCCTAGTTAAACACACTTGCACTTCCAAAATCAATGTGGTAAATAGCTGGGAGAGGGTTAATATCCCATCTTCCAATCTCTATGGTAACTAGAGATAGGAGAAAATGTGGAAATCATAAGCCACTACCAGAGTTCTGTCCCTTTTACTCCTTCTACAATACAGTTACTAAAGGAAAACAGAAATTGAGGCACTTTTTGAGATACCAAAAAAGGTCTGGGGCATCTCTCAGCATCCTGTGAACTTCTGATCATTGTGATCTGTCTCCTGAACTATGCATCATTCTGTGCACCATTATTTTAAGCTGTCACCGAACTAAATGACCATAAAAAAGTATCAACACTCAACAGCTATATTCTTACACACACGACCCCCTGCTATCAATATTCTATCCTTTATCTATAGCTGTAAAAAAGGGAACTCCCTGTTTTTAAGATGCATGCTTAATAAATCCATACATATAAGAATGATTACTTAATGAAGGTAGGGCACTGGAGTAAGATTAAAGACCTGATTAAGGTAGTGAGTTAGAGATAGAATTCGTTTCTCTATAGATGCAGTCACCTTTTCATAAAATGGTTAAATAAAATAATGGTTTGTTCTTCTCAGGAGAATTACAAGCATTACTAAAATTTTATAAATGTTTTGAACCTCAGATTTCAAAATTTCCCAGAAATTGGGAAACTAAAGAAGCCAATGAACGACATAACACCAAGCTGTCTTAAAAGAAATAAACTGAACAGCATAAAAGCAAACAAATTAGTACTAGCTAAAGCATTTCCAGATCCCTCACTCCTGCATTCATTTCAGTAGCATTTCATTTAAATGCAACCATACCTATCTGCAAAGTTTAAGCTTCAATCTTTCAAACAATTCCACATATCTGAACTTCACTCCTCTAAGCAGTGCTACTGATAAAACTACCCGTGAACAAAGTTAAGCACATGCATAGGACTATGGCTAAAGCAAGTAATAATGAAATTAGCTAATGAATACAGTGTATCACTAACAATTATTTTTGAAAAGTCAAGGACAGCTAAGAAGATAGCAAAGCTTGAGAAATTAACAGCTGAAGTACTGGGGGAGGGTTACGGTCCCAGCTTATCACCCTACAAAAATCTAACATCAATACTTACTAAATAACAGAAGCAATGCTAAAAAGAAATAGAGCATCCCCTCGATAACTTAATAGTCACGACAGCCACACTATTTCCTCACCATTTGATGAGTCCTCTTCGGTTCAAGTCTGAAGTTCATGGGTGCTGTGGAGAAGATCACTTGGCAACTGCTCTGCTGTAATTAATCCATGAATAAAGAATGGGCTTCAGTTTTCACAGATACCAAGCCAGCACTTTTCACAACCATGAAATCCACAAAACTATTAAAGCATTTAGAAGTTGCAGTTAGGCCACTTTAGCAAAACTTTTACCACGGAACCTAAGTTTAATAACAAATCTCTCTTAAATCCTCAGGGATATGTTCATTATTATGAGTCAGGCCTATAGCTATGTTAGTCAATATTGTAAGACCTGAACGAAATACAGTAAATCCAACCTTTCGACTACACTATTAGTCTTTATGCTACATTAAGCAAAAAAGGCTGCAAAAAAAATTAAATTGAAAGTTGGCTATTGAAAAATCAGGAGGTAGTCTACAATAAAAAAAAAAAAAAAGCAAGCTATGGGTTTTTCTTTTTTTTTCACCAGGAAGTTTATAGGAAATCTAATAAAGCAGATGCAAGTCCTAAGCCAGTACATACTGCTTGCAGTCCTTACTGCCTACAGAAGCATCCCTAGACCAGGTCTATACTGGCAAATTCAGAACTCTGTTTTCACTGTACAATAGTAACTGGTGCCTACTTCAGTCCTTTCTAGATTACAACCTTTATCATTGCTAGCAGACTGAAACTGCAAAAGTAATGGATTCCAAATCCTATATTTGTCAGGGTAAATCAGAGACTGAATGGCTACAGAAAGAAGTCGAAAACTCATACATGAAAGAGAATGTTCAACTACAATTACTAGGCTATTAAACTGAAACTTTAAACATCAACTGATACCAAATGTTCAGAAGAGGTCTGAAGGGAGGCTTAGATAAATCTATAACAGGGATCTAGAAGGCTGGACAAGCATCAGAGGCAAGCCAGGCTCAAATTAGAAAAACAAATAGAAAAATATTTGGAATTCCCACTGGCTGTATGTCCATATGCCATACAAACACAGAATACCAAAATAATAGGTAGATGTGCCATTATTGGAAAGATCACTATAAATACTACATGTGGGTGTATCTTGGTGCCCTCCAACTGGTCTAACTTACATAGGAACTGGACCAGATGAAAGTAAAAGTACCCAGGCAAGCCAAAGAATCTAACTAGTTACACAGTAATGACACAATGCCAGTTTTCATTACAACAAATTCCTCTAATCCTCATCGTTGCAAAATAAATCTTAGAAACACATAGCAAGGTAATTTGTAAAGTAATGTGTGTCTGAGTCAGAAGACAGCCTCCAGCTTTCTAATCATCCCTGACTAGCTATGAGCTTCTGTGCCACTTTGGCAGATGAGTACCTGGCTTTGGTTTTGCCACCTCTCAACAACTGGACCTAGGTAATTAAGTATACCCAAGCACACTCTGCTACATACAGGAAACTCCAAGCACAGGAAGCTGGGGGGATGTCATCTCAGCAATGTGGGTTACAGTAAGCCCCTCTCTTCCAATCTATACTGATTTTCTCTAGAGTTTTAAATTACAAATGCAGGGTCTCAAGTTCCTCCAGGGCCTAAGTCCAGGATTCCTAAAGAAATGCATACTAGGTCTCTAGACTGGTTCCAATTGTCATCAGTTTCCCTCCTCTGACGTAACAGAACTTGTGCAACAAGGGGGAAAGAGCTCCCATTTCTGGAGACAGAACTTTCTGAAGGCTGGTGCAAGTCTGTGGAATGAATGTGCCTGGGAGCTAAGGGCCATCAGAAACCTAACTGTGTTTTGCTTGAAGAACAAAATGCATTACTTTGACCTTGCCTCACTAACATAAATACATAACACCTATATGGAAGAAAAGACAGATAAAATAAACTGAAAACATTCAACTGCACACCCTCCTTCCTCTGGCATCAAGAGAACCAGCAATATGACAAATGCTGGTCATGCCACTTATTACAGTATGAGGAGATTCTCTGACAATATAATGACACTCTAAGGAGAGGAATCTGTAACAGAGGACAGGCACTATTAGGAGTTGTTCAGGCACTGCTGTAATGGGAGCTGTACCAGGAAAGGAGTCGATTATAGAAAACTGCAGCTTAACCTCATGTTTGCTACCACAGCAGATAAGACTGCCACCATTATGATGGGCCCAAGTTTTTGGAATGGAAATTTGACCTAAAGAATTGACATCACTTTTGGTGGGACTCAAAATCCCTTTCTCTCCCTTATGTCCTCAGCTGTCTTCCTGCTGTGACTTTTTGGCTTCACTAGTCACTGAGGAAACAAACTGATGACCCTCTCCCAGATGCTACAGACAGAGAATGCAATGCTCACCTCGTTATTACATGGATTTTTAGACTACAGCAACTGCCTTTCTCATTTTTTTCTGATACTCAGTTAAATATTTACCCATTCTGACCCTTAAATTATTATAATTGTGCATTATTTAACTCGAGATATGAATGGAAGATGTAAATCAAGATGATTACATTAGGTTTACATTTCGTGCAGTCCTAAGTAATACTGAGAATAATGATTGTGTAATATCACTATTAGCTGCTTAAGTCCAAACTACAAGAGCATAATAATGAAGAGAACTACTCAGTGTGCTTACACATAATAATACACATTTTGGTTTATACAGGATCAGGGCCTATGTGCATCAAGTATGGAATCCGAGAGCAAGTATTAGATATGAGGAGATGTAAAAATTTCACTTCCATTAAAAATCTTAATGAGACCTTAGGAATGACATCTGAAAGGACAATAATGTGATTTATATAAGAGAATATAATGTCCTGTTATACCTTCTCTATCTTATATTATGGGTGAAAAAATGGGTGAAAAATAATAATAAGAATTATTTTAGGGCAAAACTATACATAATCTAAGTACAGAGAAGTGATATCAGCAACATCATAATTTTATTTTATTTTTTACTGCCTTTGTTGCTATTTCTACTGCAAAGTCCTCTTTTCCCAGGCACATAATCTTCAGAAAAAAAAAATTAGAAGACATTTACTATCATCTTTTTCAGTTGAAAGGCACTTCTTAAAAATTTCGCTCACTGCAATTTTGATAAAATAAGAGCAAAAATGTAAATACAATGCAAATAATTTATATTTCCTCCTTTTTAACACAAAGGTTTTATGAAATGGAGTTTTTTCATCTGGCTAATTTTCAGTGAGAACTGGTGTTTAAAAAGTGAGGCATCAGTTTCTCCAGCAATTCCAAACTTCAAATCCGAGAAAAATATAGTAACATTAA
>NW_015094510.1:16239715-16248867 GCF_001431845.1 Calidris pugnax | reverse complement strand
CATGTCACCTTGTCATAGGAGATCTGGTTGGTCAATCAGGACCAGCCCATGCTGACTGGGCCTGATCACTTGATTGTCCTGTGTGTGCCACACGATGACACTCAAGATGATCTGCTCCATAACATTCCCAGGCACTGAGGTCAGACTGACAGGCCTGTAGTTCTCTGGATCCTCCTTCCAACCCTTCTTGTAGATGAGTTTGCTAACTCATTTTCTAACTTGCAGTCAACTCCCCGGTTAGCCAGGATTGCTGATAAATGATGCAAAGTGGCTTGGTGAGCACTCCCACCAGTTCCCTCAGTATACTTTGCTGGATCCCATCTGGCCCCATAGACCTGTGTGTGTCTAAGTTGTGCAGCAGGTCACTAACCATTTCCCCCTGGATTACAGCTTCATTCTGCCCCCATCCTTGTCTTCCAGCTCAGGGGGCTGGGTACCCAGGGAACAACTGGTCTTAACGTTAGAGACTGAGACACAGAAGGCATTAAGTACCTCAGCTTTTTCCTCATCCTTGGTCACTATGTTCCCCCTGCATCCAATAAAGGAGGGAGATTCTCCTTAGCCCTCCTTTTATTGCTGACATAATTATAGAAACATTTCTTATTGTCTTTTACAGCAGAAGTCAGATTAAATTCTAGTTGGGCTTTGGCCCTTCTAATTGTCTCCCTGCATAACCACACAACATCCTTGTAGTCCTCCTGAGCTGAGTGCCCTTTCTTCCAAAGGTTATAAACTCTCTTTTTTTCCCCAAGTTCCAGACAAAGCTCTCCATTCAGCCAGGCCAGTCTTCTTCCCTGCCAGCTTGTCCTTTGGCACATGGGGACAGCCTGCTCCTGTGTCTTTAAGATTTCCTTCTTGAGGAAAGTCCAGCCTTCCTGGACTCCTTTGCCCTTCAGGACTGCCTCCCAAGGGACTCTGTCAACCAGGCTCCTAAACAGGCCAAAGTCTGGCTCTGGAAGTCCAATGTAGTGGTTCTGTGCCCAAGACAGCCTCCAACCATCAGATCACCCACAAGTCCTTCTTTATTCACAAGCAACAGGTCCAGTGGGGCACCTTTCCTAGGCTCCCTCACCATCTGTGTCAGGAAGTTATTTTCCACACACTCCAGGAACTTCCTAGACTCTTTCCTCTCTGCTGTACTGTATTTCCAGCAGACATCTGCTAAGTTGAAGTCCCCAACGAGAACAAGGGCTAGCAATTGTGAGACTTCTCCCAGCTGCTTATGGAATATTTTGTCTGCCTCTTCATCCTGGTTGGGTGGTCTATAAGAGGCTCCCACCATGATATTTGCTTTGTTGACGTTCCACCTGATTCTAACTCATAAACACTCAACCCTATCATCACCATCATTAAGGTCCAGACAGTGAAAACACTCCCTAACATATAGGGCCACTCCACTGCCTCTCCGTCCTTGCCCATCCCTTCTGAAGATCTTATAGCCATCCATTGAAGCACAACTGTATTTCCAGCAGACATCTGCTAAGTTGAAGTCCCCAACGAGAACAAGGGCTAGCAATTGTGAGACTTCTCCCAGCTGCTTATGGAATATTTTGTCTGCCTCTTCATCCTGGTTGGGTGGTCTATAAGAGGCTCCCACCATGATATTTGCTTTGTTGACGTTCCACCTGATTCTAACTCATAAACACTCAACCCTATCATCACCATCATTAAGGTCCAGACAGTGAAAACACTCCCTAACATATAGGGCCACTCCACTGCCTCTCCGTCCTTGCCCATCCCTTCTGAAGATCTTATAGCCATCCATTGAAGCACACCAGTTGTGTGAGTCATCCCACCATGTTTCTGTGATGGTGACTACATCATAGCTTTCCTGCTGCACAGTAGCTTCCAGCTCCTCCTGTTTGTTGCCCATGCTATGTGCATTGGTGTAGACCCATTTCAGTTGGGCTATTAGTCCTGCCACCTTTTTGCGGGGTGAAGCCCTAATTCCTACATGACCGTTCTCAGGTGCTGATCCTACTGCCTGGCTCCAGAATCCGATATCCCAATTTACAGAATAATTTTTAGTAATACGCAAGTCCCAGTTCCCTTTTTTTTGTAAATGGCATCCACAGTGCTCTGCTTACACTTTCTATTGATCTAGCACTAAATATTGATTTGAGCGTTTCTCACCAAAAAGTCATAGTTGAAATCAGAGAGTTTTATTTGTTGTTAGATTCCAGGAACTGACGAAAGAAGGAAAGAAACTGAAAAAGTATAATGACCTCTCCAAAACTCCAGTAAAAAGAAGAGAAACAAAGAATAGTCAGTGTGGAAAAGTTAATAGAAAACTGGACATTAGAGGAAAGGTTAGCAGGAAACAACGGGAATAAGAAGAGTCAGGGAAATGAAAGTGATTTAACCAGAAAGGGGATAGAATAAAGGAAACAAAATTATCTTCTTAGCAGAGCAATGAGAATGGGCTTTTCAAAACTGTTTGACGTGGGCCTATCTCTTCTTCTATTGAAGTAAAAGAATTACATAAATTCAAAAAATGCTTTAGGAAACCCTTTAAGCCACTTAACTTGAGCCATTTAACTTTAAGCATATGGAGTATCTAAATTCTGCTCAGCTAAACAAGTAAAGAAGTGCTTAAATTTGAAAATAAATTTAAATCATCCTGTAATCATTCACTATGCCCATTGTATCGAGCGTGCATTCAAATCTGAGCACCAGCTCCTTACCCTGCTAATGTGCAGACTCACACTTTGGTCCAGCCTACTGGTTATCAGATAGGCAAAGTCAAGTACAAGAGGCAAGGGAGTAATGTGGATTCAAACTCTTCTCTCAAAAGCCATACTCATACAAGTATTGTGACTTAAGTACAAGATTAATTGTTTGATGAAGCAGAATGTAAGTAATTAAGTTCTTAAAGTTATTTCAGGAATTGGGTCTCAAAAAGAAAACTAAAGAAAAAGTGGCTGAGAAAACAAAACGAAACAGATTGTTGAATCTGTATTAAAAATAAATGACCTCTGAGTTGTATCTCAATGCACTCTGCCTGAAAACTGTGCCTTCTTTCTGGCTTAAATATTAAATCTTATTTTTAATACACAAAATGGTAAATAACTCTGCCAAAGGTTAAATTAGTTCAGTGGTTGATAACAGTACTAAAGTAATTCTTAACAGAGGGTGTAGTTCAGTTACTGGTATAAAGGGCTCACCATCTCTGCTGCCTAGTTAAACACACTTGCACTTCCAAAATCAATGTGGTAAATAGCTGGGAGAGGGTTAATATCCCATCTTCCAATCTCTATGGTAACTAGAGATAGGAGAAAATGTGGAAATCATAAGCCACTACCAGAGTTCTGTCCCTTTTACTCCTTCTACAATACAGTTACTAAAGGAAAACAGAAATTGAGGCACTTTTTGAGATACCAAAAAAGGTCTGGGGCATCTCTCAGCATCCTGTGAACTTCTGATCATTGTGATCTGTCTCCTGAACTATGCATCATTCTGTGCACCATTATTTTAAGCTGTCACCGAACTAAATGACCATAAAAAAGTATCAACACTCAACAGCTATATTCTTACACACACGACCCCCTGCTATCAATATTCTATCCTTTATCTATAGCTGTAAAAAAGGGAACTCCCTGTTTTTAAGATGCATGCTTAATAAATCCATACATATAAGAATGATTACTTAATGAAGGTAGGGCACTGGAGTAAGATTAAAGACCTGATTAAGGTAGTGAGTTAGAGATAGAATTCGTTTCTCTATAGATGCAGTCACCTTTTCATAAAATGGTTAAATAAAATAATGGTTTGTTCTTCTCAGGAGAATTACAAGCATTACTAAAATTTTATAAATGTTTTGAACCTCAGATTTCAAAATTTCCCAGAAATTGGGAAACTAAAGAAGCCAATGAACGACATAACACCAAGCTGTCTTAAAAGAAATAAACTGAACAGCATAAAAGCAAACAAATTAGTACTAGCTAAAGCATTTCCAGATCCCTCACTCCTGCATTCATTTCAGTAGCATTTCATTTAAATGCAACCATACCTATCTGCAAAGTTTAAGCTTCAATCTTTCAAACAATTCCACATATCTGAACTTCACTCCTCTAAGCAGTGCTACTGATAAAACTACCCGTGAACAAAGTTAAGCACATGCATAGGACTATGGCTAAAGCAAGTAATAATGAAATTAGCTAATGAATACAGTGTATCACTAACAATTATTTTTGAAAAGTCAAGGACAGCTAAGAAGATAGCAAAGCTTGAGAAATTAACAGCTGAAGTACTGGGGGAGGGTTACGGTCCCAGCTTATCACCCTACAAAAATCTAACATCAATACTTACTAAATAACAGAAGCAATGCTAAAAAGAAATAGAGCATCCCCTCGCTAACTTAATAGTCACGACAGCCACACTATTTCCTCACCATTTGATGAGTCCTCTTCGGTTCAAGTCTGAAGTTCATGGGTGCTGTGGAGAAGATCACTTGGCAACTGCTCTGCTGTAATTAATCCATGAATAAAGAATGGGCTTCAGTTTTCACAGATACCAAGCCAGCACTTTTCACAACCATGAAATCCACAAAACTATTAAAGCATTTAGAAGTTGCAGTTAGGCCACTTTAGCAAAACTTTTACCACGGAACCTAAGTTTAATAACAAATCTCTCTTAAATCCTCAGGGATATGTTCATTATTATGAGTCAGGCCTATAGCTATGTTAGTCAATATTGTAAGACCTGAACGAAATACAGTAAATCCAACCTTTCGACTACACTATTAGTCTTTATGCTACATTAAGCAAAAAAGGCTGCAAAAAAAATTAAATTGAAAGTTGGCTATTGAAAAATCAGGAGGTAGTCTACAATAAAAAAAAAAAAAAAGCAAGCTATGGGTTTTTCTTTTTTTTTCACCAGGAAGTTTATAGGAAATCTAATAAAGCAGATGCAAGTCCTAAGCCAGTACATACTGCTTGCAGTCCTTACTGCCTACAGAAGCATCCCTAGACCAGGTCTATACTGGCAAATTCAGAACTCTGTTTTCACTGTACAATAGTAACTGGTGCCTACTTCAGTCCTTTCTAGATTACAACCTTTATCATTGCTAGCAGACTGAAACTGCAAAAGTAATGGATTCCAAATCCTATATTTGTCAGGGTAAATCAGAGACTGAATGGCTACAGAAAGAAGTCGAAAACTCATACATGAAAGAGAATGTTCAACTACAATTACTAGGCTATTAAACTGAAACTTTAAACATCAACTGATACCAAATGTTCAGAAGAGGTCTGAAGGGAGGCTTAGATAAATCTATAACAGGGATCTAGAAGGCTGGACAAGCATCAGAGGCAAGCCAGGCTCAAATTAGAAAAACAAATAGAAAAATATTTGGAATTCCCACTGGCTGTATGTCCATATGCCATACAAACACAGAATACCAAAATAATAGGTAGATGTGCCATTATTGGAAAGATCACTATAAATACTACATGTGGGTGTATCTTGGTGCCCTCCAACTGGTCTAACTTACATAGGAACTGGACCAGATGAAAGTAAAAGTACCCAGGCAAGCCAAAGAATCTAACTAGTTACACAGTAATGACACAATGCCAGTTTTCATTACAACAAATTCCTCTAATCCTCATCGTTGCAAAATAAATCTTAGAAACACATAGCAAGGTAATTTGTAAAGTAATGTGTGTCTGAGTCAGAAGACAGCCTCCAGCTTTCTAATCATCCCTGACTAGCTATGAGCTTCTGTGCCACTTTGGCAGATGAGTACCTGGCTTTGGTTTTGCCACCTCTCAACAACTGGACCTAGGTAATTAAGTATACCCAAGCACACTCTGCTACATACAGGAAACTCCAAGCACAGGAAGCTGGGGGGATGTCATCTCAGCAATGTGGGTTACAGTAAGCCCCTCTCTTCCAATCTATACTGATTTTCTCTAGAGTTTTAAATTACAAATGCAGGGTCTCAAGTTCCTCCAGGGCCTAAGTCCAGGATTCCTAAAGAAATGCATACTAGGTCTCTAGACTGGTTCCAATTGTCATCAGTTTCCCTCCTCTGACGTAACAGAACTTGTGCAACAAGGGGGAAAGAGCTCCCATTTCTGGAGACAGAACTTTCTGAAGGCTGGTGCAAGTCTGTGGAATGAATGTGCCTGGGAGCTAAGGGCCATCAGAAACCTAACTGTGTTTTGCTTGAAGAACAAAATGCATTACTTTGACCTTGCCTCACTAACATAAATACATAACACCTATATGGAAGAAAAGACAGATAAAATAAACTGAAAACATTCAACTGCACACCCTCCTTCCTCTGGCATCAAGAGAACCAGCAATATGACAAATGCTGGTCATGCCACTTATTACAGTATGAGGAGATTCTCTGACAATATAATGACACTCTAAGGAGAGGAATCTGTAACAGAGGACAGGCACTATTAGGAGTTGTTCAGGCACTGCTGTAATGGGAGCTGTACCAGGAAAGGAGTCGATTATAGAAAACTGCAGCTTAACCTCATGTTTGCTACCACAGCAGATAAGACTGCCACCATTATGATGGGCCCAAGTTTTTGGAATGGAAATTTGACCTAAAGAATTGACATCACTTTTGGTGGGACTCAAAATCCCTTTCTCTCCCTTATGTCCTCAGCTGTCTTCCTGCTGTGACTTTTTGGCTTCACTAGTCACTGAGGAAACAAACTGATGACCCTCTCCCAGATGCTACAGACAGAGAATGCAATGCTCACCTCGTTATTACATGGATTTTTAGACTACAGCAACTGCCTTTCTCATTTTTTTCTGATACTCAGTTAAATATTTACCCATTCTGACCCTTAAATTATTATAATTGTGCATTATTTAACTCGAGATATGAATGGAAGATGTAAATCAAGATGATTACATTAGGTTTACATTTCGTGCAGTCCTAAGTAATACTGAGAATAATGATTGTGTAATATCACTATTAGCTGCTTAAGTCCAAACTACAAGAGCATAATAATGAAGAGAACTACTCAGTGTGCTTACACATAATAATACACATTTTGGTTTATACAGGATCAGGGCCTATGTGCATCAAGTATGGAATCCGAGAGCAAGTATTAGATATGAGGAGATGTAAAAATTTCACTTCCATTAAAAATCTTAATGAGACCTTAGGAATGACATCTGAAAGGACAATAATGTGATTTATATAAGAGAATATAATGTCCTGTTATACCTTCTCTATCTTATATTATGGGTGAAAAAATGGGTGAAAAATAATAATAAGAATTATTTTAGGGCAAAACTATACATAATCTAAGTACAGAGAAGTGATATCAGCAACATCATAATTTTATTTTATTTTTTACTGCCTTTGTTGCTATTTCTACTGCAAAGTCCTCTTTTCCCAGGCACATAATCTTCAGAAAAAAAAAATTAGAAGACATTTACTATCATCTTTTTCAGTTGAAAGGCACTTCTTAAAAATTTCGCTCACTGCAATTTTGATAAAATAAGAGCAAAAATGTAAATACAATGCAAATAATTTATATTTCCTCCTTTTTAACACAAAGGTTTTATGAAATGGAGTTTTTTCATCTGGCTAATTTTCAGTGAGAACTGGTGTTTAAAAAGTGAGGCATCAGTTTCTCCAGCAATTCCAAACTTCAAATCCGAGAAAAATATAGTAACATTAATGCATAATATTATCTATGTGATTACTTACATGTTGCCTTGCACTACTTTTCTCTAAGGAGCTCCAGAATGACAGTTTTTCTGAGTAACAGTAGTTTTCATAGCCATGATGGTCTTAAGCTTTTTTGAGCCCAAAAAAGCTCTTGCTGTTTTCAACTGTGTCAGTTGGTTAAAAAAAAAAAAAAAAAAAAAAAAAAAAAGAAGGAGGAAAAAAAAAAAAAAGATGCATTTAACATAGAAATTGTCATTAAGCAGCAATAGCAAAAAGTTTTTGATAAGAATATCAATGAATTTATGAAAACAAACATATAAAACACAGTGACTACATAATAAGGACTGGACGTAATGGACAGGTGGAATTTCTGAGTCCTATCTGGCTAAAATATCAATATCGTGTTATTCAGAATTTCTGAAAAATTTACTGGAAAACAGTTTTAAGAAAATGCCAGGCAAGGAATGGTGGTCTTGTCCTCTAAACGTCTCCTCTGAGTGGCTAATGTTGATCCTTCCTCTTGCATGCATTGGAATATTTCTAAGTCTCGTTTTTAATTTCCTAAAGTACTAAAGAAATGGCTGAAAGTTGTAGCTCAATGTGAAAGCAACTGTGAATTACCCTTCATGTTAATACTATCAAAAAGACATATTACCACACCACTACTGGTTTTAAAGTATGACAGCATCTCTAAAATAGTTAAAATTTCAGGCCAGTTTCATAACCCAGGCAGTACATGATAACATTCCTCCGAATCACCAATTGCTCAAATGAGTTAACCAATGGGTACATTCTGGTCTATTTTCACAAATATATACAGTTTTACAAAACCTATATAAACTGCTCATTCCCACTTAGTTGTATCACCATGATTTATCTGCAGATTTCAGTTCATCCATTGAACTTTCTGTTCCTTTTTCCAAAAATAGATGATGAATTTCAAAAATTACTCCTAAACAATGCAGTATTTTTCCCCTTAAGAAATACACATAGCTATGCAGGTTCCATGGCAGTTTAATAAACTTCCAAAATCTTTAGTGTTTGCCTGCAGCTGGCAACAATTTTAAACACTATCAATTTGTCAAAATATTTAATGTAGCCCATAAATATAGGAAGTCATAGAAGTAGAATAGAACAGATCAAAGCAAGAAAAAACAGTTTATCATTTCACTCAAAAGCTCATAAAAAATTTTAACTTAACATAGGATTAAAACAAACCAAAAAAAATGTAATAGGGATAATTATCATTAAGGTATTAGACCACAACTTCAAAATTTCAATTTGTGTTCCTTTACCTCACCAGCTAAGCTAAGAATAGAAACCAAAACCATAGAAAAGATCTACTTTGGTGAAAGGATAACAGAGCAATCAAAATGTAGACATTTTTTAATAATAATAATAATATTTTAAAAATAAAAGGCAGAACCTAAGGAGAGTTTGAACAAAACCTAAGATTTTGAAGTTTTAATTAGGGAAGGAAGGCGGAGAGGGTCCTTGTTCACATTCCAGACAT
>NW_015094510.1:16236733-16237976 GCF_001431845.1 Calidris pugnax | reverse complement strand
CCCCCTCAAAATAGGAGGACAACCTTCGCTTTTTTTCTCCGCTTGTTTGCTTTCCATGTTAGCAGATTAACTTCTCTGTTTAAGCGCTTTCTCCACCTCCCACTTAAGCGCTTAATTTCCCGTGTCACGATATCGGAGCCGCCTTTAGCAGAAACCTGGGTGACGGTTATGCTGCCACATGCTATCACATTTATCATCTCTGTCCCTTTGGGTATTAACGAAGGAGCAAAGTGCTGTTCATCGCCTATTGCACAGGGCTATTTTTCCCCCCCCCCTTAGCGTTAAAACGCGAGTTTCCTTCCTGAACTAGAGGGGTGGGGTGGGGGTGGGGGGGGAACATAATCCGAGGCCATTTGAATCGTGCCAGCTATTTGTAGGTGTTTTTCCTCTCCTCCCACACACCCCAAAACCGAGTAAATACCCTCCCCGTAGATATCACAGTATTAGGCTGGGCTCAGAGCTGGCCATTCACCTCCTCTTCTCCGCCTACAAAATTCTCTGTCTCTGTCACCCGGGTCGCTATTTGTCATTGGCTTAGCTATTTTTTGGTGGCTGTTTCTATGTCATTTCTCGGTGGCCAGCAGCTCTCGCTCTCTCGGAGCTGTTGCGAGCGCGATCGCGCTTATTGTGATAGGCGCCGAAAATCGCTCTGGCAGTGGATCCGCCGAGCGGTTCCCCCCCGCCGCAACGCACAGAATATGTGACACGGTGCCTTTTCCTCCACGACGCCGTTTAACCCTCTCGGGGCCGGCTCTGGCGTGGGCGCTCGGATTTTTTCGGAGCGGCGCGCACACACAGAGGCACACAAGACCTTTTTTTTTTTTTTCTCTATTTTTTTTTTTTTTGGTGGCGGCTCCCGGGTGGGAGCGGCGGCGGGGAAGGAAGGGCTAACACGGTGCGGCGGGGTAGGCAGCTCCATAGCAGCGCGGTAAGCTCAGAGGCGCTGGCAGGCCAGCGGGCTCCTTCCCAGATACAATTTCTAGCCTTACTTTTTATTCCTCTTCCTACTTCCCTCTTCACTTTCGGCCGCCCGACCATGGGTGTTGGGTTGTGTGGTTTATTTTTGTGTTTTGTGTTTTTTTTTTTTTTCTCCTCGGTTTATTTTTTTATTATTATAATATTTTTCCCGGAGGCAGGAAGGCGTGCGGGTGTTTTCCCCGATGCCGTGGGATCGGCGGGCTTTGCCGTCGAGCTGGCGGGTGCGCAGGATGCGCAGCGAAGGCAAAGCAGCATCGCCCCCCCC
>NW_015094510.1:16234318-16235082 GCF_001431845.1 Calidris pugnax | reverse complement strand
GCCAGCGGGAATTAGAAGCCCGAGGGAGTTGTTTTTTTTTTTAAAAAAGGACATTGGATGCTTTTATTAAAGGATCCTTTATATCTGTTAGTTTATAAAAAAAAAAAAAAAAAAAAAAAAAAAAAGGAGAGAGAGAGAGAAAGAAATTACCTCTCCCTTCAAAACTTGTTCTGCTTATATTTTTGTCAGTGCGGCTGTAGAAAGGGAGTGGAATCATGAGAAGCATTAGGCCCTGAGCCTGTTAACGTTCGCCTGCGAGTAGCCCAGCTGAGTTTCAGAGGGCTGGCTCGCAGACGGGAAGATTTTGAAAGTTCAGTGGGAAGAAGAAGAGCTCCCCAGCTCTCATTATGTACTTTTGAAAATCTTCCCCCCAAAATCATGGGAACAACAGCCTGCAGGTCCGAGGCCTTTTGATTTCCTTTCCCTTTTTTTTTTTAAAAAAAGGGCATCCGATTAAAAAAAGGGCCCGCTGAAGTCAAAAGTGCCGCTGGCGGGGATGCGTTGGGTCTCTCTCCAAAGGCCGGGGTGCGGGCAGCCCGCGGAGAGAGCGCCCGCAGGAACGGATCCCTCAGCAGTCAAAAGTCAAGTGCAGACCGGCGGCACTGCCGCCTCGCCTTCCCCCCGCGCCTTCCAGCAGCTCCCAACCCTCCATCTCGCTTTCCCCAGCTGTGCAAAGGGGGACGGGAGCCTCCCCCCCGCCCGTCAGGTACCTCATGAACTCGGAGGGGACGGAGGGTGGACGAGGGGATCTGCGTGAAAATGAA
>NW_015094510.1:16234099-16234308 GCF_001431845.1 Calidris pugnax | reverse complement strand
CCCCCCCCCCCGCTCCCCGCCTCCCCTCACAGCGCTGCGAGGAGCAGCCGAGGCGGGAGCGCTCAACCTCGCTTCCCTTAAGTTCCTCCCAGAGATATTTTTTTTTGAAATGACCGGCGTACGGCACCGCCGGGCCCAATCTGCCCCGAGATGCGCCCACACACAACCCCCGCTCGCCTGCCTTCGCCCGTCCGGGGGCGGCTGGCGGT